>NC_056735.1:628956466-628958966 GCF_019279795.1 Protopterus annectens | reverse complement strand
TATAACATGTACAGTATAGAAGAACTATCTTGTAACAAAGGACACATGTTGATCAAAAGTTAGGCCACTGTCTACATAACTTCCCAAATCCCAAACAAATGGGTCAACTGTTAGGGGAGTATTTTCAATGTGGTAGTTGCCTGGTTTAGACAACTTCCCAAAGGATACAAAAATGAATTTTTTGGCATTTAGTTTTAGACTATGATTTTGACACCAGTTATTTGAGACAAATCTTCCTGTAGAATGGCTAAGTCATCTGACAATTCAATGACTGGTCCTAGCTTATAGTCATCTACAAATGTAGTCAGCAGGCAGACATGCCTCTCAACTGTACAGATTTTTGCAGAGTGTCCTGATTTTTGCCTTATATTTTTGGTCTGTTCCTCATTAAATTTCTGATTTTCTGGATTTCTGTGGCAAATAAGTGGTTTTGAATTCACAAAATGATGGCAGTCATTTGAGTTTCAGACTTTGTATACTTCAGAAAGTGCATGGTAAACAAGACCTTTTATTCTAGCAACTTTCTAAGTTTAAAAGATCAGTATTTAAAATGTGTGCCTCTTTTTGAGACTTTGTCCCCCATTATTTTTAGGTTTGTCCAGATCTTTTCTAACTAGAGGTTGAGAGCTATGCAGGAAGAGACTTTTGGTAATGGGCTTTACTTAGAAAAATAGATACTAAACAGGAGAGGTCCCAGCACAGAACACTGGGGGACTCCACTGGTGACCGGTCTGTTTGTGGAGTTAACTTCCCCTATTTTGATGATCTGCATCCTATCTGTGGAGATAAAATATCTCACATATGGAATGAAGAAGCTCTTTTTTGGTGAAACTTGTTAGTCTGCACCTGATTTTGGCCCATTTAATTAATGTCATGCTTCTATGGCCTTTGTGAGAGTGCTTTTTTTATCAATACTACTGCACCAAAATTTTCATGTGCACTTATTATGTGTTGTATACAGACACACACACACACACGCACACACACACACACACTCACACACACACACACACACACACACACACACACACACGCACACGCACACACGCACGCACACACACGCACACACACACACACACACACACACACACACACACACACACACACACACACACACACACACACAGATAGACATACATTGCTTAACATTTTTAGAGAATGAAATTACACCAAAAGTACAGTGTAGCAGTTCAGTGTAGCACAATCTCTTCCCTCTCCTGCATTTTACTGAAATAATAAAACAATTCAGCAGCAGTTTTAAAAATATAATGCACAGCTTTGCACCCACAACTACAGCCATGAACTTCTGCATCATAACTTGTAACCACACTGTTAATTTTTAAATTGCCCAAATAAGTTTGCCTCGGCAAAAAAAGAAAAAAATACTACTACATAAACTATGCTCACTTTCATATGCCACTTTTTTTTTTTCAAGATCCCACCCATATCCTTCATCAATTCTATTCTGGTAAACCAATCTGCACTTTTACAACATGTTTCAAATTCTAGGAATTAGCAATAATAACCCCTTCACAGGGTGGCCCTTCAGGACAACACAGTATTTATTGATCTACTGTATTCCTGTTTCCTCCTTCCAAAAATTTGGAACAATTTGTACATTCCCTGATTTATTGTTAGATTAACACTGACAACTTACTGTCTGACTTTCAAAGTGGATTCTGTTCAAGTCATTGAACTGGTCAAATTATATGGTGGATATAACCATGGCAGGGTTGTTGGTACTATGATTCTGACTCGCCAAAGATGTTTGAAACTTTCAGCTCCCAGTTATTTCTGAGTAAGAGTTCAGCTAGTGGTCTATCTGTGATGCTACTGTTTGGTAAAGCAGCTACCCTGAAGGCAGATTTCATGCAATTCTAATAGTACCACCATTGTCTTCCGCTTGTCAGTCTCTCTCTAGGTATTCAACAAAGGTCTGTGCTGAGTTCACCTTTAGCTTCAATCTATGTGAACATCAAATGAAAACACTGTGGTTCTGTTAATTTACCCAATATATTGATGACATAGCACTGTTCTCTTCATGGTCATGAATCTACTGCACAGAAGACATTTCAGCATAGGTTTAGCTCTGTTCATAGTTCATTATCAAACTCAAGTATTTACCGTGGTGGGTGCTAACGAGTCTGTTTCTAGATGAGCATACCTTGAATCAGCTATGTTGATTGTAGAAAACCCTATATGCGTAAGATGGTGACGAGAGAGTTCCAGTGAAAAATGAAATATTGCCCAGAGTTATAATACAGAGTGAAAAGGCACACTGTAGAAATGGGGGAAGAGAAAATAGACAAAATGCTAACTGTACTAGGCAGACTTATTTTGCATGTGGCAACAGTGAAGGAAACATTGAAGGTATTCTAAACAGGGGACCAACCTACAAGTAGAAGATATGGCTGTGAGAAAGTACAGGGAGAAATGGAAGAGCATAGTACATGATCAGATTATTTGCAGGCAGATGCAGGAGAAATTGCAATGGCAAAAG
>NC_056735.1:628863966-628951466 GCF_019279795.1 Protopterus annectens | reverse complement strand
CATCTTGTGACATAGGGGTTTATATTTAAGCTGGATAGCTTATCTATGATGCCCGAGTGGGGTATTGTGTCAAATGCCTTTGCAAGGTCCAGATAGGCTGTGTGGACTACCTTCCCTTCATCTATGGCTTTGGTGACTGTTTCAAAGAAGTCAACCAGGTTCAAAAGGCAGGATCTGCCCTTGACAAAGCCGAACTGGGTAGGATCTAGTGTCTGTAGTTCCCCAATGTCTTTGTTTATGAGCTCCATGATGATCCTCTCCATAGCCTTGCAGACTAAGCTAGTCAGGCTTATGGGGCGATAGTTTCCAGGGTCCGTAGAGGCTCCACCTTTGTGGAGTGGGACCACTGTTGCTGTACGCCATTCTGTGGGCACATATCCTGTAGTGAGGCTGAGATTGTATAGCTGTTTTATTTGAGGGATTAGTTCCTCTTGTAGTTCATGTAGGACGCAACCTGGGACGCCATCTGGTCCCATGGAAGCAGTGTTTTTTGCTTTGGAGAGGGCAGCCTTCAGCTGAGCATCTAAGATGTTTGGGAGGCAGCCCTCTGCCGGGATAGATACTTGCTCTTTTGGGGGGGAGGGGGTGGAGAAGTTTGCACTGAACCTGTCTGCCAGGATATTGGCGATGTCTGGGTTCAGTGTATTTTTTGTCATTTAGAATCAACTCAGAACAAGTCTGGGAGTTGCATCCCAGGTTTCTAACATAACTGAAAAAAGCCTTATGATTGTCTTTGGTGTCCTGTGCAATTTTTCTCTCTAAGCTGGCCTTGGAGGATTTTATGAGGGATCGTAATTTTTTGCTAGTACTGATCAGAAATGCCTTCCCTATTAGGGATTTTGCTCTATCATGTAGTAGCTTCCTCCTTCTGTTGTACAGTTTATTTATGGCAGGGGTCCACCAGACTGGACGCCTGCCTTTGGATGATTGGGTCTTGGTTTTGTTTGGGATAGCATGATCCATGCATTCCTGGAGATGTCCATAGAATGCATTTATATAGGATTCTGCAGTTTAGGCTGTAGTTTCCACTGGCCCTGGGGCCTTGAAGGATTCCACTTCAGTTTTGAGAAGTGAGAAGTTCGCTTTTGAGAAGTTTTTCACTGTGGTTTTCTGGGATGGGGGTGGGGTCGGGATGTGGACATCCAGTGAAATTAATTTATGGTCTGATCTTACCAATGAGGGATATACTTCTGGTGTGGAGCATAGAGTCCCCATGTTGGTAATGATCAGGTCTAGTATGTTGTCCCCTCTTGTGGGAGTGGTGACTAGTTGTTCCATAACATTTGAGTTTATAATTTCCAGGAATCTTTGGGCTAAGGTGCTGGGGCTTGAGTAGTGCTCCCAGTCAATGTTTGGGTAGTTGAAGTCACCCAATATAATGGTGTTTGGAGAGATCTTCATGTTCTCCAATGTTTTCAGGAAAGCCGAATGGGATTCCTGACTTTGAGAGGGTGGTCTGTAGGATGCTATAAACTGAAAAGCAGTCTTGCCCACTGTTAGATGCACATGGATGGTCTCCGATACTTCGTGCAATGCCACTAACCTGGAGGTGTGGATATCCTTGATAAATATGGAAACTCCCTCCTTTGTGGTTCGGTCTGGGTTTTGGGGCGAAAAGCATGATATGAGGTATAGCCTGGTAGTGCTGGGGTGCTCTCTGGAGCCTTGAAACAGGTTTCTGTCACTGCACAGATATCGATGTTCTCCATACTGAGGAGAGCTTGAAAAGTGCATCTTGAGGTTAAGACTTCTGGCGTTTAGCAGCATTACCCTTAGTTTCTTGTTCCTTGTGCTGTCTATGGGGTGGGTTTGACTTTTGAGCCTTGCCTAAAAAGGCACTATGGGGTGGCAAGAGCCTTTGCCAATATCCGAAAGCCCAGTGGTGACAGGTGCAAGCCGTCCCTAGCGAAGCAACATGGCTTGTCGAGCATGTCATCCCAGGCTGACAGACACTGGATCCCCTTTGAATGACACCAAAATTTTAGCCAATTGTTAAAATCGATCATTTTGTCTTTGTACTGTGGCATCATTCTAGGTGAGGGTAAGATGCTGCTCAAGGTCAGGGTCATACCAGCCTGGGCTACATGATCAGAGAGCTCCTCTATGTCTCTTTTCATGTAGTCCAGGGAGGTACGCCTCAGGTCATTCACACCAGCATGTACAATGACTGAGTCATATTTGTATTTGCTTTGGAGTGACCTGAGTGCTTGCGTTATGTGTCGGATCCTAGCACCCAACAGGCAGCTCACTGTGACCTTCTCTTTATTCAGCCTGGTGAGCGGGACATCAGTGTGTCTGACAATAGAGTCACCTATAACAAGAGTATCAGGTGTGTTATTCAGCCTTAAGGGCTGTGGCTGCTTGGCACACTGACTTTGTGGGTTATGTGTTGTGTGTGTTTTGTTTTGTTTTGTTAACTCTGTGCTTTATCTTGAAAAAGTCTTTGAATGAACAGAGATGGAAGCATTTGATTTATTGCTACTATTCAACTTATTTTATCAACTTATTTTATTATTTTTCCGCAAATAAAGTGCTCTTTGATAAATACCAACCACCAAATTGTGAATTTACATTCAGGAATTTAATGGGCAAGACTTGTATTATACCTGCACCTAAATTCAGACCCTAACCACAGTTTATACTGAGTATCTAGATTTGTTATACAAATAAATTAACTAGAAGTGTAAACATTTAGGAAATAATTATGCTTTATCGACATTAAGCCTATATGGCCATTAGAATGCCCCTGGCAGCTAAGTCACATTTTAATCAGTTTCCATAAGATGTATCATCTCAATATATGCTTTCTGCTCAAGGTTTCTATTTATGGCATCATTCTGAAAATCTGAAAAGTTCTGATGCTTAGAAGTTTTCATGATTATAAATTTGTATGGAGTTGAATTGTGCTTTACTTTAGCTTAAAAATTGCAGTGATTTGAAGAAAGAGCAACACATTTTTTCTGTATATAAAATGATCAATTTTCTCAGAGTTTAAGTGACCTTGGGCTAAGAAGCATAAATTAAGGTGGTACAGGGAGTTTTCCTGTTACTTTTGTTTTTATGCATTCTTCTTGCATGAAATATTCAGTTGCATATATGTGCCAATGATGAGATCATATGTGTGTTTCAGTAAGCGGTATCATGCAATCATAATCTTATCAGTTCTGTGTTTAGAGGTATTAGATCTTATATTATCATACAGGAACCTGTTCATTCACCAGTAGCTCTAGCAAACCTCTCAAATGTCCTGAATTTCCAGACTCTCCAGATTTTTGTCTAATACTTTTGATCTATTACTTCGTAAAATTTCTGGATTTCTGGCAAATCATTGAGGACAGACATCAGTAAATTATAACAAACATGGAACTTTCATGCACAACCTGATATGCTAGCAACTTTCCAAGTTTATAAGATTAATATTTAAAATCTGCCCCTGATTTTGAGACTTTGTCACACCCTCCCCCCATTCTTTTTGACTTTGCTCAGAATTCTTGCCCAAGAGGTTGAATGCTATATTGGCATGTAGTGCACAGAGTAAGTCTGCTTCTGGAGCATTACTTGTATGTGTATATTAATTGTTTAAAACTGACCATATGAGATGAATCCAAGTTAAAGTAGTCATACTATCTTATAGTTAGCTCCAGCCACCATACCTCTGGACTATTCAGAATTTTGTAGACTGTCCAGATTTGTGCCTCCTATTTTTCATCTGTTTCTCATGCAGTTGTGGTTTTATGGTAAATCACTGGGAAATGATTGAGGAATGAAGATAGAAAATAAGAGCACACACGTAAGTTTCAGACCTCATATCTTTCAAATAATTCATGGGAAATCATTGAGGAATGAAGATAGAAAATAAGAGCACACACGTACGTTTCAGACCTCATATCCTTCAAATAATTCATGGGAAATCATTGAGGAATGAAGATAGAAAATAAGAGCACACACATAAGTTTCAGACCTCATATCCTTCAAATAATTCATGGGAAATGATTGAGGAATGAAGATAGAAAATAAGAGCACACACATAAGTTTCACACCTCATATCCTTCAAATAATTCATGGGAAATCATTGAGGAATGAAGATAGAATATAAGAGCACACACATAAGTTTCAGACCTCATATCCTTCAAATAATTCATGGGAAATCATTGAGGAATGAAGATAGAAAATAAGAGCACACACGTAAGTTTCAGACCTCATATCCTTCAAATAATTCATGCTAATGCAAAATCTGTTAGACTATCAACTTTCGAAGTTTGGAAGAGCAATATTTAAAAAGTGTCCCTATTTTTGGGCTTTTATCCCCCCATTATTTGAAGCTTTTTCCAGATTTCTTGCTCTAAGAGGTTGAGACGTATGCCAGCCACTCAGATGCCGTCTGAAGTCTTGCCTTCCTTAGAAACCAGCAGCCATGGCTGAATATCTATAGCAATCATTCAGGAGGCATTTTGCATATATTTAACTTCCTAGTTTCCTGCATGAATTAGCATTTTTTCTATGGAGAAAACAGAGATCTAGTAGGCTATAATGAGAAACTTGGATCTCCACTGTAGAGTAAGTTTGTGCCACTGTGCCAGCCATACCACTGCACAACTGACGTGCTTATTTTCAATGTGCACCTTATAAGACACAGTGCTCATATCTTTTGTGAAGTTTTAGTTGATGCTAGAGGATGCTACATCATCCCCTTTTTCACAGAACATTTTTATTTGCTTTAAAGAATTATTCAAATGTTTTAACTTTTTAACTTGTTAGTCTTGCAAACATATTTCAGGTCTTCTTGAAACAATGTAAAAAATTAAGTTGTTGTTTAACAAATAAACTCCTATGCACAGACATTTTCAATGTTATATGTACTTCGTTTTGTTATATACTTACAACATTCTATAAAGAAATTAAGTAAATAAAAATAGAATTACATTGGCTCTGAGCAAGCTAGGCCAGAAAACATGTGTCTATTGCTGGTTTAGATAGGAAGACAAAGCTCTGACTGTAATTCGGGAACATTAAATAGGGGAAGAGTTAGAAAGATGAGATAGTCAGCACTTGCATTTTGACCTTGCTCTAATTACAAATTCTGTAATGAATGTAGTGTTGTTTTTGATAGGGAAAATTATTATATATGAGATCATGGCAAACTTGTTCCGAAGAACATTCTGAAAATAAAAGTCTGGCTATTACTAGGTAATGATTGCATGATATTGCTGTTGGCTTAAGGATACGAATTATGATTGGAAAATATCTCAAAAGTTACCATCTATGCTGGAGCTAGTTTGTATATGAATTATGACTGGAAAATATCCCAAAAGGTATCATCTACGCTGAAGTTAATTTGTAATCTATCATGTTAGATTTGTTTCTTCTGTAATCTCAGCAGCTGCTAATCTATTCTGGAACTAATAAAACTTGACTCAGCATGACTCAGTAGTCAGGAAAGATTTATGAAGACTTACAGAGTATGCCTTCTAATTATAGCATAGAAAATACAATACATGAAATAGACATGTATCAGTATAAACATATTTTGGTTATATCATAACCCAGTATGTTTTTTAAAGACACAGGTCTCTTTACAACTGTTTGTGACCTTCTAGGCAAACATTTTTCATTAGCTTAATTCTGATAAAATGCTATTACCAGGTTGTTTATCGTATACTGTTTTAAGTGTGACCTCTAACACATCAATGTCTTCTCGGCAAAGTTTCAGCATTGAATAATATCTACTCAATGTATGATTCCCATTACTTGTGGTTATCGCTGCACTTTAATGTCTTTAACAAATACTACTCAGAAGGTGAAAATGGAGGCAGCACAGTGTAATAGACAATACACAGCAGAGAGGTGGCAGAGATGATGAGGGCAGCAGATGTAAAAGTTGGGGTAGCTGGAACATGGGATCAGACAGAGGAGCAGTGCCTTTATTGGGTTCATGATGGAAGGGAAGAAGGGAGGGACAGAACTGGCCAGGCTTAGCAGGGCTGGGAGAAAAAGCACAAATGACAAGGAAAAGGTAGATATGCTGGATGGGTGGTCTGTTTCCATTTTCACAGAGCAAAGTAAGGGAAGTGTGCCATGTTGAAAGAGAGGTTGTGCAGAATGGGGAGCACAGTGAACAGAGACCAGGATGGAGACTTATGATGAGGTAAGGAAGCTGGTTACCCTTAAGTCAGATAAAGCGCAGGGATTGCTAGATCATAGTCATTAGCAATCTGATTATTACTCAACATGGTGAAGGTCTTCAGCAGATAACTGGGTAGTATAGCAGTGCCAGAGGACTGGATATGGCAGCTTTGGTGTTTTATATGGGGAGGGGTCAGAATAGATGTGGAAAATTGCAGACCTGTTGATTTGGCATTAGCGTCATGTGGGATCATGAAAAGAATTCTAAGCGGAAGACTGGTGACATTTCTAAAGGAAAGTGGTCTCCAAGACAGGAGTCATATAGGTTCATGACCAGACAGAGAGAGAGAGTTATCAGTCAGGCCTGGTCCAGTTGGGTTTTGAGTGAACATTAGTGTAGACTTCCAGTGGATGTGGTGTGCGGGGAGTTTGGAAAGATCCTTAACTTGGTTCCACACCATAGGTTGTTGGGAGGCTAGGGTAATTGAGAATAAAACTAATGCTGAAGAGTTGGAAGGTTGTACATTTGAATTGTGGGAAAGAAGAAACTGTGGTGAGAGGGATGATGTCAAGAATTAGGAGAATGACTAGTGGAGTCCTGTAGGCATTTGTGTTATATCCAGTGCTCTATGGTATAGTGGTAATATGCATATTGAAAAGCATGCAGAACAGGACCAGCCTCTTCACTGGTGACTCAAGGGTGAGTGCAGTGGTGGAGGATGGAATAAAAGGTCAGGAAAGTATATGGAGAGGATTAGCAAGTGAGCATAAGACAGAAATTGACATTTAATGCAAACAAATGTAAAGTTCTACATTTGTGCCACAGATGACCTCGCGTGAAGAGTCAGCTTGGGTCTGGAGCTGGTGACAGAAGGGCAGTGACATCTGGGGGAGTTTGCCTCACTTAGACTGGATGAATGAGCAGGCAGTGGTAGCAAGAAACAGATGTTGGGGATCCTCCTCCGTGTCATAAACTCCAGAAGCGTAGATGCAATGCTTATATCCAGCATTGCCTGGTCTGACCACATATTAAGTACTGTATGCAGCTGTGGACGCTGTATAAGGAAAGGGACTTTAAGTTTCTGGATGGAATCCAGAGTAAAGCTACTTAGAAAGATGTACTAGATAGAAGGAGATGGATATGATCAAAGACTAGGGGAGTCAGAGCAACTCTCACTCAAGATGAGAAGAGACCAGAGGAACATGATATTAGTACACAAGATCACATCAAGAGCATCTGAAGGATTGTCCAAAAAAGGAAATGTTGTGTTGGGGGAGGGTTGAACTGGCACAAGCAGCAGGATGTAGGGGCTAACTATTCTAGGGATCTCTGAAAGCACTCATTTCATCCCAAAGAGGGTTGCAGGCTAATAGAGTGGAGGCAGAACTCACAGAGGTATTCAGGAGATGAAATGAGACAGGTGGAGAAAGGTTAAGGAGAAAGGTGGAAGGCGGAGGGGAGAAAGAATATAAAGTATACAAAAGGGCAGACTGAAAACTGGTATCTTAAGGGGAAATTAAAACACGTTCATCTAAACTGGCTTTAAGAAAAAGCAAACGTAGAATCATTATGTTTGGAGAACTAATATGACAATAAAATATGACAAGCTTTCATGTACAAAACATGATTTATCAAGTATTTAAAAAACTCCACTTTACATTCCAATAAGTAAATTTCACAAATCACAAATCAAGGATATAATCTTCTTGATTTCAAAATTGGTTTTAAAGGGCAACACTCATTTAAACAAGGAACATTTGTAAAAGCTTGTGTTTAAATTACACTATTTTGTTGCACATTATCTGGTTTATTTTATCATATTAGTAATTTTTTAACTGTTAGTGGTTCCTGAGACTATTAAACTATATGTTTGGGAAACTACAAGTGGAGAACATCAGGGGTGAAATAACCTGTTTTATTTTTGCATGACATCAAAAGGGTTACTTAAAAATCAAGCTTTGTTTCAGTCAGTATTTCAGGAAACATTTGATAATAAAATTCAAAGAAAAGAAAAGAGACATATTTCATAGAATTGTTAGTCTCATTGGTTTTACTCAGACATTATATTGTGTAACAATTCTTATCAAAAACTACATTTGGAATAGTATAAACAGTGAAAACTTCATGTTTACTTCAAACCTTACAGTTGACTGGTTTTGTTTTAGAAGCATTTGGTGACTCAGGTGGAAAATTCCTATTTACAAAGGATCTTATTTTTCTAACTTTAATTTAGTTTGCCTTAATAATACTATGCAACACAATACAAACCTAATCATGCCACTACACAGTCTCTTGAAACTGTTGGCTTTGTCATATGAATGACTCAGAAACAAAATTACTTGGATGGTGCATTATTTTTTGTTCTGATTTCTTTGAAAAAGTGACCCAAGTTGAAGAAAATTGAAATTACACACCTTCATGTTTAATAAATAAATATAACTGATTTTACAAAGCTTGGCATCACACATATTTAAGGATAGTTTGTCTAAGGAAGAACAATTATTATACAATAAACATGGCAGTATGCATGTCAGGCAAGGGTAGTGACTACACCATGAAGATATCAGAGATGTAATAATAATAATAATAACAATAGCAATGATAATAATAATAATAATAATAATAATAATAATAATAAAAGGAATGTTTTGTGAAGATCCCGTCTCTCACAAAAAGGCTTTACATTTAAAGTGTTCTGTCAATGCATATTAAAATAGCAAGCCCTAAAACCTGCACCAATACAAAATACAGTACTCATTCAGTACCCAAGGAAAATATTTTATTCTAAAAACTTCAAAAAATATAGTAACATTTAACATAAATTCATAGTCAAGAAAGTTGCTGCTATTTCAATAAACTGGTAAAAATCTAGCAGTATGAGCCAAAGGAAACTGGATGTTCCTGCATATATATATTTTTTCAGTCAGTCCCAGCTCCCATGATGCACCTCAGCATTGCTCATACCGAAAAGTGAGGAGAGTGGTCTGCTAACTGGGTGGGCTGTATAATGAAGCAAGACACTGCAAACTGGGACTGTAATGGTTAGTATTGTACAACCACTTTGAATATATATACATACATATATACTGTATATATGTGTGTGCGTGTATAGTAAATATGCATTACAACACTGACACTCTAAGACAAATGTGCAGCACTACTCTTTGAAAAAGTACAGTTTTCAATAAGGCATTGGGTCTAGTGCTACTTTAGCATCATCCTAGCTATGGAGCCATTTTTATAAAATAGAAATTACCATTTTTTTTATTGCAAATGATCAAAGACTAGGAGAGATAGAGCAAACTCTCTCTCAAGGCCAGAAGAGACAAGGGGAACATAATACTGGTGTACAAGATCAAGGCAAGGGCATGGGGAGGATGTGTGTGTGCGTGTATCCTGATATTACTGATGCTGACATTCAACATGACTGGATAACCTAATGTGCAGCTCATGTGATTAGATGCTCCTTTACTCTGAAGAAGCCATTAATTTGATGGTGAAAGCACTTAGTACATTGGAGGCTGTTTCTGCTCTTCAATAAAGCGGCTTGGTGGAGTTCATAAATTTTGTGTTTGTTTTATAACTGTTTTTACCCTGTTGAGTGAGGTGTGTTTTATCAGTTTAGTTTTACGGCTTCACCGGCTGTTCTTTGAAGGCAATTGTTTTTCAATTCCTATCCATGGAATTGGTTATTCAAGAATTGACTGCTTCAGTCAAGAAGCTTACAGCGTTGATTACGCAGAATCAGGTGGAGGCTGGGAACTCCACACAGGTGACGGTTATGGAGTCGCAAGCCCAACTGTTCATGTTACACTCCATTCCTGCCTTGGATGTTGATGAAGAAGGAGAGGGCATAAACAACGATGGAGCCTCAACCAGTGATGGGACACAACACAAATGGAGGGACATTCAACAATGGCTCTGAATTCTGGACGTTGACTTCTCGGTCTTGAATGAGGAGGGAAGGGCCTTTCCAACGCCATCTTTAAAGAAACAACTTGAGCATTTTGAAAGTACGTGTCGGAAGTTTTGGGGCTTACAACTAGATAATGCATTTCTTACCAAATCTATTTCCTTGAAGCAAGTATCGAAGGGTCTCAGGATCAACAAACTACCGAATGGTATTGAAAAAAGAACCAAGGCTTACAAACAGTTGGTCGAATTGTTCGACAAGATGGGTTTGGAGATGTTGGACATTATTATCAAAAACAATTTGAGTAAGTTAGAAATGCTTGAAAAAGAAATTGTATCATTGTTGGGAGGATGGCCTAATGGTTAAGGTGTTTGCCTTACAAATACAAGATACAGGGTTTGAATCTCACAGGGGATAATTGGCTAGGCTTGAAATGGCTTGCAAGGGCAGTTAGCCTAGTACTAATCTATGAACCTATGAATGAAAGTATTGTGGGCGACTTATTTTTTTTTCAGTATGCCAAACAATATAATGTGGTGCTTAGTAACATAGAAAAGTTTGTAGATAAAAATGTTAAAATTAAAGTGAAGAAATTATCTAGGGACTTGTTAGATTATAAAAACAATACGACATACACTTTTGGGCTGAACAACAGTAAGGGCATTAACAAAAACGAGTCCAAAGATGGTCAACGACCTGTCAATAATGGCAATTCTGATAGTGACCATTCTAATCTTGACTCTGGTGACTATCAGGATGAACAGTTGTGTTTTTTATAGGTTCATAGGTTCATACTAGGCTATCTGCCCAAGGGCATTTATAGGTTCATAGGTTCATAGGTTGGTACTAGGCTATCGGCCCTAGGGCCTATACAAGCCTAGACATAACAATTCCCTGGCTATTTCTTCCCACACTATTTACTTCCCTGGACCCCTGTCTAGCAGGGTGACTGATGTGATCCCCGGGGTGAATTTCCTTTCTCCCATCCAGTCATCAAGGTTCCTTTTGAAGAGGTCCAAGGAGGTGCTCTGCTTGACATGTATGGGCAGACTATTCCAGAGTCTGGGGAGTCTCTGGGTCAGGAACCTATCCCTCCAGCATGTTTTGTTTAATGTGATGATAAGGTTTAGATCCCTGGTGGTGTGACTCTGAGGGATTGGGATTTCTTTAAGTGTAGCATGTCCAACAGCTCTGGGTTTGACATGGCCTTGTATGTTAAGCAGAGATCGATATGAGACAGAGTATAGGTGGAGTTTTTTAAGGCGGTCAGTATAGGGCATCTACTTTAGGCCTGTGATTCTTTTAGTGAGGTATTTCTGCAATCTTTCCAGTTGTTGCAGATGTCTTGAGAGGTACATGCCAAACAGGGCATTGTATTCTATAATGGGTCTAATGAGGGATGAGTACAGTGGGACAATGACCATCTTTTTTCTGGATGAAAATCCCTTAGCGATGATGTGTGCCACATAGAAGGATTTCCTGACTGTTGTGGTGATGTGGTTATTGAAGGTGAGACCACTGTCTACCTGTGTCCCTAAGTTTCTTATCACACTTTCGGTGTTTAGTGTACTGCAACCTATGTGGTAATTCATGGGTACATGTTTTTTACCAAAGGGGATAACTATACATTTCTTAGCATTGAGCTTGAACCCATGGCTCTGGCACCAAGCATCTGTTTCTGTAAGGCCCTTTTTTATGGTATCCACATAATTTGGGGATTCAATAGTGGCTGCTAGTTTGCAGCCATCTGCGAACTTTGTTAGCCAGAGTCCCTTAGTGTTGGCCTGTACTTCAGAGAAGTAGATGCCAAACAAGAGCGGTCCCAGGACTGAACCCTGAGGTACTCCACTTGTCACTTTTCTGGAGCTGGATTTGGAGTCAGCTACTTTTACAGTGTGGGTTCTGTCAGTAAGCCAGTTGGCAACCCAACAAATGACGTAGGGATTAATGCCCAGCTTAGTAAGTTTATCTATGATTAAAGAGTGGGGGATGGTGTCAAAGGCCTTGTGGAGGTCCAGATAGGCTGTGTTGACTGCATTACCCTCATCCATAGCTCTGGAGTCTGATTCGAAGAAGTCAATCAGGTTCAGGAGACAAGATCAGCCCTTCACGAAGCCAAACTGGGTGGGATCCAGTGTTTTAAGGTTGCCAATATCTTTGTTTATAAGTTCCATGATAATACATTCCATGGCCTTGCAGATCAGGCTTGTCAGACTGATGGGGCAGCAGTTCCCGGGATCCAAGGTGGACCCCCCATTGTGGAGTGGGATAACTGCAGCTGTGCACCACTCAGTGGGCATGAAGCCTGAGGTAGGGGTATGATTAAACATGACACTTAGGTGAGGTGCCAGTTCATTTTGTAGTTCATGTAGTACACAGCCCGGGATGTCATCTGGTCCCATAGATGCTGTATTCTTAGCTTTGGAGAGTGCGTTTTTTACCTGTGTGGACGTTATTACCGGAAGTTGGCAATCTTCGGTATTGAGATGGGCCATTTAGGGGGTGAGGGGGGGTGAAGTTGGCACTGAATTGATCTGCCAGGATATTGGCAATATCCTTGGGATCAGTATATTTAGTGCCATTCTGTTGTAGCTTACTTCTTAATTCACACATCATTTGCAGATGCTTCAGACAATACACATTGACATTACATGTGGCAGATGCATGCAATACCCAGCTGTGTGTAGGGAATCCGCTCATAATAGTGTGGTCTTTGTAAGTTTTGTCTGTATGGCTGATACCTCCATCAGGCAGGGATGCTTTAGTCAAGTGTTTCACATTTGGCACAGTGAGCTTTCACATCTGGTACACCATACAGAACTATTTTCTGGGATGCATACTAATTAAGATTTGACAGGGCAAATTCCCCTTTAAGATGTTCTGCTAGATATATGTGTGATATGTCTTTCTTTCTTCCACCCAGTAAATACACAGCTGAGTTTCAACATTGATGGCATGGGTTTGATTAGGTTCAAGCCTAGCCCATAGTTATGTGGCTTTCGCCACCCCTTTAGTTTGAATAAAACTATGCCTATTATTTTGCTGTGCCTCTGTCAAGCAGTGACACTGAAGTAATCCCTGGGGTATATC
This sequence comes from Protopterus annectens, assembly GCF_019279795.1. Taxonomy (NCBI): domain Eukaryota; kingdom Metazoa; phylum Chordata; order Ceratodontiformes; family Protopteridae; genus Protopterus; species Protopterus annectens. The sequence goes on along the minus strand of NC_056735.1, from coordinate 628,938,339 downwards.
TGCGATCTCCCATCCATTGGTCAAGATTCCTCTTGAACAAGGCCAGCGAGGTGCTCTGCCTCACATGTACCGGGATTTTGTTCCACAGCATAGGGAGTCTCTGGGTGATGAATCTGTCCCTCCAGCACGTTCTATTAATAACCGTGTCAAGGTTTAAGTCTCCCGCCCTTGTGGTTCTGAGGGATCTAGATTTTTGAGGTGAAGCATATTCATCAAATCTGGGTTTGACATGGCCTTATATGTCAGGCACAGGTCACCTCTGAGCAAGCGGTATGAGACTGAATAGAGCTGGAGTTCTTTCAGTCGGGCAGCATAAGACATATTTTTGAGACCCTTTATCCTTTTAGTGAGGAACTTTTGGGGCCTTTCCAGCTGCTACAGGTGTCGGGTCAGATACATTCCGAATGGGGCATTGTACTCAATCATAGGTCTAATGAGTGATGAGTACAGGGGGACGATGACCTCCCTTGATCTAGATGTGAATCCCTTCATGATCAGGTGGGCAATGTAGAAGGTTTTCCTAACTACTTTAGCAACATGAGTGTCAAACGAAAGGCTACTGTCAACCTGGGTCCCCAGATCCCTGATAACTTCTTCTATGCTCAGTGGATTGCCACCTATATGGTAGCTAGGGGTAACCTTGTTTTTCCCGAAGGGTATGACTATGCATTTCGTGGCGTTTAACTTTAGGCCATGGCTCTGGCACCAGTTATCCGTTTCTGTGAGGCCCTTCTGAAGGATATCTGTGTCAGATGTGTTTTCGACTATGGCGCCCAGTTTGCAGTCATCTGCAAACTTTGTCAGCCATAACCCTCCTGTGTTTGCTTGTACTTCAGAAAAGTAGATGCCGAACAAGAGTGGACCCAGGACTGAGCCCTGAGGGATCTCCGGGACCAAGGCGATCAGAGCACCTGAGAAACAAAAGGGGAAGTTTCTCAGCAAACCAGCAAAGTGTTTTTTACCACAGTCGGCAACAAGGGAACAACAATTACAACACCAGGGCCGGTGGTACAATGACACAAGGCAGAGAAAGACCATGGACTTAATACTTCTTTTAGCAGTGAAGTTGGTAATACCAACAATGTTGTCAGTGATACATTAGTAAGTGCATTGCATGGTAAAAATGATGTTACTGAACTAAGATGCGATGTTAATATCAACAATATTGTCAGTAATATTTCAATTAGTGAACTGCACTTTAATAATGATGTTGCTGAATTTAGATGTGATGTCAGCACAAAAGTTGGCTTCACCATTTACAACTTCAGTGCTTTGGAAATAAAAGAAATACACCAAGATTTATTAGCAAAAGGTTTTCTGTTTGTACCTGTGTTTAGTTACAATTTGGTAGATTTGTTTACTAGTTTAAAATTATATACGAGGCAATTAAATTTGTCTTTATATTTTAAAGGGCAAAATGAACGAAGAAATGCTATATCCCCTTTATTGACTAGGAAAAGCACTTTTATTCCACTTATGGATAAGGAAGTGGCCATGTTTGAAAGGTTATCATTAAATAGTATGCAAAAATATGTAGAAAAGAACAAATTAGTTGATCCAGATAACCTTACTGTTTCCTGAGGGCAGCATTGAAAGAACTGATTACAAACAAGGAAGTTAGAATTATGAAGCCCGATAAAGGGGTGGTGCTGTCATTATGTCTCAATTTGATTATGTAGCTAAAATGCAAGCTATTTTAGATGATGACACCATGTACCAGAGGGCTGGGCAATTCAGGAGAATGAGTATGGATTCTTGTTGGTAGAACACCCAGTTACACCTGTTGTGTTTGGTATTCCCAAGATCCATAAAAGCCTGAATGACCCCCCCCCATTTAGACCAATAGTGGCAGCAAGGGGATCCAAAACTGAGCCACTGGCAGCATATGTTGATAGGAATACACAGGGGCTGTTAAGTGGTTTTGGTCACATACTAAAAGATTCTTATTGTTTGCAACGCTTAAAAAAGGTGGATAAAAATGACACCAATTGGACATTTCTTACCATAGATGTTGTGAATTTATTTTCAACCATACCCCAAGATGAAGGATTGGAATATTTTAGAGAAAGCCTTTTGAGAAGTAAGCATCTAAATGGGGTAAAGTTAAACAATGTAGTTAATTTCATGGAACTGTTACTCAAAAACAACTACATGATATTTGAAGGAGAATTTTATCACCAGATTTCTGAGGTGGCAATGGGGGCCAAATGTGCCCCCATTTTTGCCAACTTGGTACTTCTTCATTGGGAAAAGACATTTCATTTTTCTAGCCCTTTCTTTGAATGAATTGTACTCTATAATCAGTTTTTAGATGACATACTAGTTCTATGGAGAGGAGACGAAGATGAGGCAAGGAATTTTGTGGGATATCTTAATTCCACTACCCCATTTTTTTTCCTTCACGTATAAGTGGGACAAACAAACAATAGACTTTCTGGATATAAAACTTACCAAAACATCAGAGGGTTTGGAGAGTAATATATACAGAAAGGAGACATATAGTAATTCACTATTACATTTTTCAAGTTGTCACCCTTTGCATCAACGTAGAAGTGTGATTAAAGGGCAGATGGTCTGTCTGTCTCACCTCGTGAGTAATGACATGATATATCAAGTTGAGATGTATAGCCTTATAGGGATGTTTTTAAACAGGGTCTACCCATTGAAATTGTTGATAGTCAAAAAAGAGGTGATGGGAAGAAGGGGGACATCATTTAAACCTATTTTTGAAAGACACTAGTGGGATCAATGGCACAATTGAAGGAATAGAACCGCGTGATTCTGGACCATTTGATTCCAGAGCCCTGGTCTTGAAATATAACTACCAGACACCTCACATTATTGAGATGGTTAAGAAATCATGGGATTTAGCATTCAATGCAGACATCAAAAATGAGTTAGGGCAAATACCTCAAATAATATTTTCAAGAGGTTTGAATATTAAAAATGTATTAGAAAGTTCAAAAGAAAGATACACAAGCTCATGCATGTAGAAATGTGGGGCTTGCACATATTGTAGATATAGCAATGATGGTCCCTACTTGATTGTATGGGGGTACAATAAAATAATTCCTTGCCCAGGTAAATGTTGTTGCAATTCTAAGATGGTTGTCTATTTGGCAACATGCACAACATGTTCAGGTTTTTATGTGGGAAAAAACATACGTAGGTTAAGAGAAAGGATAGCGGAACATCTTAGGGCCATAAAAAATAAAGATATTTATAATGCTTTATATGTACATTCCATGGTTTGTGGCAATTTTAAGAAATTTACATTCTTTGTAGTTGATAGGGTACTGACAAGTGAAAGAGGTGGTGATGAAAACATCAGAGTTGTGTCCTTGGAATTCAAATGGCAGGTTTTATTGAATGCTACAGTTTTCCCTGGTCTAAACGACCATATTTCTATTAGGCCCTTATTGAAGCAAAGGGCAATGGTTGTTTGATGTTTGGGAAGGCTTAAAATTAAATTTATTTTATATTATTGCATTCAATTATATTATTGAAATATATCAATATATATTTAATATTTATTTTATTTTATATGGTATTAAAATTATTGTGAAAAAAAGTATTTATTAACATTTTTATTTTTTTGAGATTAATAGTTTTATCATTCATCATTTTTTATAAGTGTAATGTTATATGTCACATATATTTGTTTGTATGCTGTTGTGTTTGGTAATTGTGTAATAACTGTGATTGGTCAGTGGAAAAATGTAATGTGTATTTAAACCATGTGATTAGAAGTCTCATTTACTCTGAAGAAGCCATTCATTTGATGGTGAAAGCGCTTAGTACATTGGAGCCTGTTTCTGCTCTTCAATAAAGCGGCTTGGTGGAGTTCGTAAATTTTGTGTTTGTTTTATAACTGTTTTTACCCTGTTGGGTGAGGTGTGTTTTATTAATGTGCAGATCATGACATAATATCAGAAGGAGGATCTTCAGAAAATAAAAATAAACATGCTGTTCCAGTTAAAAAAATGATCCAACAAGATGGGTAGTATCCTCAAAGGTCAGAGTATATTGTTTTAATAAAACGAAGTTTTAACTCACAATGTGGTTGCTTTACAAGTTATAAGCCATTTAGTCCTAAAATAATCGATATTTTCTCAAACATGTCAAAGTTCAACCAATCAGAGTGCTTTAACTTCATGAAGTAATTTGTTGAGTTAGCATGGAGACTGAGATTAACACAGATTAGTGAAGCAACCAAGTTGGAAGAAGAGAGAGAAATTCAGGCAAACACTTTGTTGTATGTTATGCATAGGTGGGGGGGCAACATGCAGTTCTTCATTCTCAGAGGGCTGAACTCTTAAAGGAGTCAGATTTGTAAGCTCTGTGAACATGTTGTCCCAAAAAGAAATGTTGTGCATGAAACAGCATCCCTCCAAAGGCATATAAAAAGCTATAAGAGTTATTACTCAAGCCATTTGCTATTATCTTTTGCAGCATTCTTAAGTGAGTTAGGTTCATATTTTTACTTTATTCTTTTAGTTTTGAAGTAATTGTTAACAGAAAAAGCAAGCCTATTTTATTTATAAAATAGGAATAGATAGCTAGATAGATAGACCGATAGATAGATAGATAGATAGATAGATAGATAGATAGATAGATAGATAGATAGATAGATAGAGAACTGCAAATATAAATATCTCTAGAGAGACAGATTGATAAGATAAAAAAGTTTCATTAAAACAGGTCAAGCCATGAGTCATGATCCCAGTTCACTAATCATACAATAGTGCAAGCTATTTCATGTTTGATATAAACCAGATTCCCAAGAATTCCATTTACATTTTTTTTCTTATGTGAGAGTAGTATTCCCATTTACTTCAATAGGCTTTCTTAATTTACTACATTTATGATAAATAAGTGGTTTAAGTAGTCTGAGTAGTATTTTTATGTATGAAAACTAACATAAGCAGTCATGTTTAATGCTTTTTGAAGTAGATTTTAGTGTACATTTTTTGAAGAAGCATTTCATATATTTCATGCAATGTAGTTGTTTACTGGAATTTATATTAGAATTTATTAGCTTTATAGTGCAATTATAGTTTTAAATTATTTTTAATAGTTTATAGTGTTGGAAGGAGGTAACCTTTTTGTCAGTAATGCTGTTTTATGATTGGCTAATTGTAGTTAGAATTTTCCAAAGGTAGTATGCAAAACATTAGGGGTAATATAGTGGCAGGCCTCAGAAGCATAGCTAGCTCAACCAGCACCCTATGCTGGGACCCCTCATCTGTTCAAGTGAACAACAAAAAAAAAAACAACTATTTTGGGGACCATGACTGATAAAATACCATTAATACAATATCTTGTAGCAAGTGGCTTATTTTAGTTAGATCCATGCCACTAACCAGCTCTTTCACTGAAGAGCAAAAGAAAAAAAAAAAAAAAAAACAGATGTTCCTTCAACTGACACAGTGGCCAGATGTATGACATGGGTCTGTATATTAGGTAATCGAACTTTCAAAAGTTTGACTGTCATATGGTCAACACCATATGATCGCACTTTTAAAAGTTCGAAGATCTAATAAAAAAAAATAAACTACACAAATAACCTACCTGAACATTTTAAGCAGGGGGCAAGCCCCCCTGCATCCCCCATATCTCACACACACACACACACACACACACACACGCACACACACGCACACACACGCACACACCCACACACACACACACGCGCGCACACACACACACACACACACACACACACACACACACGCGCACACACACACACACACACACACACACACACCCGCACACACACACACACACATACACACACACACACACACACACACACACACTCCCTCCTGCCCCAACCATTCAGGTCACATTTCTGAGTCCTGCTCCAACCCTCCATTGCCACATTTAATAAAAAAAAAAAAAATTATAATTTATTTATTTTACATTTGTTAACTGGGAAAGTCTGACTTGGAACGAGCCATTTTTCAGCAGAGGCCCGGGGAGAAATGCTCCAGATGCTCCAAAATAATGTCTTCTCTTAAACTGTAGCAGTGCACAGACTGCTACAGCACTTAGGTTTAGGTTAAAAAAAGAGAGAGATTTTCTGTTTTTTTACTTTTAATTTGTAGCAAACTGCTTTCTACAATGTTTATGCTTGAAAAAGAATACATAGGTATGGCCAATAAGATGTGTGACAGCTCACTGTGGCAAAAGTGGTACACTTCAGTTACACATCATTGGAAGATGTGAAGGGAGGTACATGAAGAAGGGTGTATTGTACTCAGTTACTGGTGTGATAAAGGTTGTGAACTACAAAGGTATTAAGGTCTTTGATGTGGATGTCCTTCACATACTCGGTAGCTGTGTTACATACAAGGGAGTAGTCAGTACTGTGGCCACATGCTTGTAGATGTTCCACATACCATCTACTCTAGGACCCAGGTTACATACCTATTCTTCAGATTATAGGGTGTGATGTCTACATTATACATGGGTTGTGCATTTGTTTTCATTATGTACTAAATCCCTCCATGTTTTTGTTTCATTGCAGGTGTAGGCATGGGTGTGGCAGCAGTCTTGGGTGTGTGTGTTGATACTGTCTATATTTTACTAATATCACAGTTGGAGTCAATGATTATCCACAATCTGTAGTCCTTCAGATAGCTGTTTGGACAAAGGATGTATATGTCATTTGTGACATCTGTGACTTAAATAATTTACAGGAAAGGGCATAGCAGGCAACCCTGATGTATGGACCTGATCACTGGACCTGAGATATAGATCACTTCACACATTTCAACATATTAAATGCAATGTATGTGATCCACTGGTCTACTCACTTGGTGATATAGATGTTTATGGCTACATCTGACAATGTTGAGTGACTACCTCAATGTGGATTTGTGTCAAATGCCTTGGAGTTGTCAAGTTCAAAAGGATGATAGTGTTGTTATCACGCATGCCCTTGATGACCTCGTTGAAGGCATCTAACAGATGTAACAGACATGGTGTATCATTAACCACTCACACAGGTCTGTTGCACACAACCAGAATATTACTAATGCCATTTAGAAAGGGTCCATGATGACATGTTGGTCTACTTCACAGATGTGGAGAGTCAGGATGTATCTATACATTCATGCATTGGGTGCTATCCCCCAAACTGAGATGGAAGCATGTTGATGTACACCCTTCTAGGGAACATAAGTGCATATTCAACAGTGTCAGGAAGGTGTATTTGCTGAGTCACACTAAGCAATCTGTAATGTTGCCACAGCCCATTGATTCTGTGTTATATGCCTGGCTGTAGGTAAGACAGTGCATACTGCCTATCTTGATTTGGCCTAGTGTTTTGACACAATCCCCATGCAGGTATCACTGATAAACTCTCCCAGCTGGAGATTAACCCTTATGTCAGTAGGTGGGTAACCAGATGGCTCACCAACAGAACATATATTATGAAAGCTGGTGAATCAACCTGTACAAATAGAACTGTCACCACCAGCGTACCACAGGAATTTGTGCATAGCACTTTACTGTTTGGAATCTATTTCTCAACAGTTCAGGCTAAAGTATATGTCCTTTGGCTTACTGTGTTTGCTGATTCCTGCATATTGGGTACAATCACTGAGTCCACCAATGATGCTAACATACTACAGGAGGGGCTAACACAGACAAATGATTGGTGCCAAAGCCACACAGTCTACAAATAAAATGCAAAACTGGGGCTTTATTTTGTCCTTCTGGAAAGTGAAATTTCCTGCTAATTATAGCATTGACAAAAGTCCCACTATGCTGAAACTCAGGGTTCAAGACCTGGGAACACACATAGATAACAATCTGAACTTCAACCACCAAGTATCTACAGTGGTATGGAAAGGCTATGTTGTGTACATCATAAAGTCATGCCATCATATTCAGATCTGAGGATTATATAAGAGCACTGTACTCGAACCTCATCAGAACACAAATAGGGTATAATGCTCCCTTTTGCATGTACCTCACCAGACACATGCAGCAACTGGAGAGATCACAGGGGCTTCTCACCAAGAAAACACAGGGCCTACAAACCATGCCATGATGTATGTGCATGGAGTGAAAGCCATGTCACTGCAATCTGTATTTTATAGGATGAGGTGACTTCTGCCTGGCCTCCAGGCCAATTTCTGACCTTGCTATGGTGAGAGGTGGGAATAGTGCACATCCACAAATCAGATATAGGTGATGACATTAGCAGTGGCTGGTGAGGAGAATATAGTAATAGCAGTGCTCCACATGCTGGCGTCAAAGACTCTCTCTCATGTGAAGCAAGTATACACACACACACACACACACACACACACACACACACACACACACACACACACACACACACACACACATGTGCGCACACACACACACACACACACACACACACACACACACACAAACACCAGTTGACTGCAGTGAGAACAGAACCCTCTACCTAAGTACACAGACTACAGAGCTCAGTACTTTATGCAAGCACCATGGCAGAAGTGTGACTTTTATGAAGCTGCAGGAAAGCCTACAGTGGATGAGATCAGCAGTGGATATTGGAGAGAAGATATTGGGAGGTCTGCATGAAGTGGATGTGTAGGCATGTTCAAGTGTCAAAATAGTGTCAATCCATGGGATTGGTGTGGTAACTATAGGATACACGTGTATGCTCTTCTGGCTAGATAGACACATGCGCACACACACACACACACACACACACACATACACACACACTGCACACTCACACATGCACACTCACACACGCACACACACACACATACCCCAGTTAATTGCAATGAGAACAGACCCCCCCCCAGCTAAGTACACAGACTACTGAGCTCAGTAATTTACGCAAGTGCCACAGCACAAGTCTAACTTTTATAAGGCTGCAGGACAACTTATAGTGCATGACATCAGCAGTGAATGTTGGAGAGAAGATGTTGGGAGGCCTGGATGAAATGGATATGCAGAAATGTTCAGCTGTGAAGACAGTTCTAGTTCTGCATGTTACCAGATTGATGTGCATTGTATATTACACAACATTTCTTATTAATGTATGTAGTGTAGTGGAAATATTTGTGAACAACTACAGAGAGACCAGGGTTGCAGTGCATGTACTTTCATTTCATGAAGAGTAAATGGACAATAAACAGCACTAATACATGCTAATATTAACTTTGCTTAGAGCAGTTGTAAGCAGTAGGTTTGCGCGACAGTTGGGAAAGTGTTTGCCCATTCAAGATACACATTTCCATTACCTTCCCTATTTTCATGGAGTTAAGCAGTGCACAAATGCGGAGCTCATTGCTACAATTCTGAGAGTTAGTATTGAGTGTTTGAGATATATAGCTGACTCTGTGGCAGCATGTGTAAATGTATTGATGCATTTCTTTTTTAGCCCAGATAATACTGGGTTTGAATCCAGGTGTATCTAATACTTTTAAATAAACAGTGATAATGCAATGACATTATTCTTTATAGTACAGTCAGCATATGTTACTTTGTGTTGATCTAGTACAGTGGAGTTAAGAGGTATTGCATGCAAATAACCACAGCATTGTAGAGCCACTCACCATCGCTTGTCATTGGTGCACGATGTCAAACTCCGTGCAAACATAGAGGCCAAAAACTGAAGGTATCCATTGCTTTTTCTGGTACTTATGTGTGTCATGTGTGATTCTATGTTATGGGGTAGATAGGGAAGTGGTGAAATGAGGAACAAGTAGGGGGAAAACTAAAAGGAAAGCAATGCAGGAATGTGCAAGAGGGAGGTAAGAAAGAACCATAGCTATACATTTCTTCAAAAGTGTAAACTGAAAATACATAGGCACCAGAAGCATAGGGTGAGAGGGAGGGGGTGCCCCCCACTTTTACAGCTACGGAGAGAGGAGGACCCAACAGAGGACTCATGCATGCTTTGCATGTTAACATGAAGAATTTGAAAACAAAGGTGTGTGGAACTATGCTTTTAAACACAGCTGCCAGAGTCAACCACGGTAAAATGTTTTTATGTGCTCTGTTCGGCTGCTTTTAGTTATTATGGTGCTCGTTCTGCATTTAGGGGTGTGTGTGTTCATTCTGCATTTAGGGGTGTGTGTTCGTTTTGCATTTAGGTGTGTTTGTGTGTGTGTGTGTGTGTGTGTGTGTGTGTGTGTGTGTGTGTGTGTGTGTGTGTGTAAAATGCCCCAGTTACTTATGGCTGGTGGTAAGAATGTACCTTAGCTAGAAGGGCCTGCATTCTCTACTCATACCACCACTTGTGATTCAGGGAGTTGACTTAGGTCTTAACTGTCTACATTTTCACAGAATATTTGGCTCATAATTTCTGGTTGTCTAGCAAATCAGTGAGAATGGAACTCACTACATAATGATAGCCCTTTAAGTTTCAGTCTTCCAATCTTTTTAGGAAACACATGGTAACACAAAACAATATTTTAGCAACTTTCTAAGATTATACAAGCAATATTTAAAATGTGTCTCAGGTTTGGAGCCTTTGCCCCCCCCCCAAAAAAAAATAAATGTAGGCTTTTTCCAGATTTCTTCTGCTGTGAAATTGAGAGATTTAGTTGTCAAGTGGGCTAGGGTTGTTGCCTCACAGAAAGAAGTTCTCTGGTTCAATTCTCAGCTGGGGTGCCTTCTGTGTGGAGTCTGCATAGCCTCCTTGTGTTTGTGTGGGTTTCCTCTGGGTGTTCTGGTTTCCCCCATGTTGCAAAGACATGTGTCTGGTGCATTTCTCCCTAAGCCTCTGATGAAAATTGGTTTCATTCCAAGTCAGACTTTCCCGGTAAACAAATGTTAAATAGATAAAAAAAATTACAAGGAGCTGAAATCTTCAGGGGAAGAGAAGTTTAGTACTGTTTATTCCAAGTCTGTTTGCATTGTTAGTAGCACAACAGGTAGTAGCCTTATTTTTGATGCAGAAGGCTGTGGGTTCTACTCCCACAGTATGCAGATGGATTGCTGATACTGTACTGTGTTGTACTTTAAAGGGAGTGGATGCTGCAGTCCTGTGAATGTCCTCCTTTGGAGGAGTTATCTAGTAACTATGAACCTGTTATCAGTTTGCCAGTCATTCCCTATTGCAATATTACTAGCTTATCATTTTTTAATTTAACATATGCAATTTATTCTTCAAGGGCAACAGCCACTTTATTTGTCGATGAAATAATGAAACAAAATGTTGTTTCCTAGCAGCAACCTCTGCATTAGTTAGAGAGCCCTTTAATGTGGAAATATTTAGATGACTTACCTTTGCAGATATTTTGTATATTTACTGATATTGGTGGATTGTAATGACAGAAGCTTGAGTGGCCTTTTATGGTTGAAATTTTCTGAAATGTGTAGTATTGTCATTATTGGTTCACACATTTTATTTCATTGCTTACTAGAAGACTGTTCAAAACTACAAATTTAAAACACATTCTAACAACTGGTGCTGTATTATACAAGGAATATAATTTAATACAATCATGAAGGTGAATCAAAGAATGCATACATGTATGCATGGCCCAAAAATATGTTGGAAAACAGTCCAGAGGAAAGTGTGAAAGTCTCAAAATCATGGGCAAATTTTAAGTTTTACTCTTGTTACCAAAGCAATGGATGAAGGTAAAACAGTTCACACCACATTACCTTGACCTGGCCAAGCATTTTGACACAATCCCCTACTCGGGTGTAGTACAAACGATGAATAATGTACAAGCAAACACTTGCATCACTAGCTGGATTGCCAACTTGCTCACAGGATGCAGGACATCAAAGTAGGGGAAGATACCAGTCACCAATGGAGTTGCCCAGGCCCCAGGGTTTGGTGCTGAGACTTTTTCTGTTTGGCATATACATCTCAAAAGTAAAAGGAAATAACAAAGGGCTTTGGCCAGCTAAGTGTGAGATGACTGCAAGCTAGGAGTAGTTACTGAATCCTCAAATGACTTAACCATCATTCAGGAATGTTTGTCCCAAATAATAACTGGTATCAAAATCATGACAATGCACTCAGAACTGATCCAGTTGTTTGGCATTTGGGAACTTCTGTGTACAGTGACCTAACTTCTGACCAACATGTGCCCAGAGTCATAAGAAAGTCTTTCTATATTGCACAGCTTATAAATAAATTGTGACTGGATCTAGAGATGTTGTTGTCCCCCTTTACAAAGCTCTCATTAGGTCAATCATTTTGCATAATGCCCACTTTGGCATGTATCTGTCCAGCCCCATGCAACATCTGGAATACCTTCAGAGATACCTTACTAGAATGATACAAGTCTTAAGCAATAGGTCTTGCATGGACCACCTCAAAGATTTATTATACTCCGTATCCTACAGAGTGCTTACAGGTGACGAGTCTGTCATACAAGACATCCTCCAACCTAATACAGATGGACCTACTGAACATTAGCAAGTCAAATGGCATCAGAGATACTCAGTCCAGGTATCTAAACTGAATGTTGTGGAGAGATGGATATATATCACAGAGGCTACCACTGTTCTAAAACAGACTATCCATAAAAATAAAAGAAAGCTCATCTGCCCATATTCAAATGCAACTTGGATCTATGGGTGGGTAATAGAAAATATACTCCAGGATTGCCCCTCATGCCACTAATGGATAGAAGCTGTTTCTAAATGATGCATCCCTTACATGGTTCCCCTCAAATTATCTATGGTATAATCACAGTTATTCTCACTAGGTCTAATATACAATTATCAGCCATGGTATAGGTAAGACCAATAAGAAAATGTTAATTTGAGCACCAAAATGGAATTAGATAAGTTCAAAATGTCCTCCAAGTGAACTTATGTTGTGGTAGTAAATAATTATAAAAAAAATGCCCTTTTTAGATCACTAAGTGCCTCTCTCACCCTCCGCCCCCAGTCTTCAACAGCTTCCACTGCCTATGTGAAAATATATGCATAATATTAGCTGAATTTAGACTGTCACCTCCAGAAAGAGGGGTGACAACAGCATAATCATGGTGTATAGACAACTGGACCAAATCAAGTGGGTCAAGAGGACATGTGTGTGAAATGGAGAGCAATGTATGAAATTATTTTTTTTTTTTTGTGGGACAAGTGTGCATTTTTTTTTTAATTCAGTAAGAGAGAATTGCTGTGTAAGGTGTGATGCCCATGCACTGACCCAGTAATCAAGGAGCCTCAATCCTCACCAGTAGCACCAGTGAGGGGCGTGCACATTGGGAAGGATAACAAGTATACACATAGTAAAGTGCAATTTCCCTTAAGAGCACACAGAGATCACAGTCAATCTGGGGCAGGTTTCTCCCTTCCTCTCCAGATCCCTAATAAGACTCCCCACTGGCACAGCTATAGGGTACAGATCTCAGCCTAGTGGTCAAGCCAAAACCTCCAGCACCCTCTCTGTCCAACCAGTGCTTCGTGTCCCTGCCCAAGTAGCTGACTCACACACACACTTTGACATATGATCTATATACAACACACATACACTCCTGGGGAAGGCTGGCACAGGTTCTTCAGCTATGCCCCCTTCTCTCCAGACTATAAGGTAGAAATTACTGCCACCAACCAGTAATATCAACTACTAATAAGGCCCTTCCCAGAGGGTGACCAGTTTCACTGTGTAATATTATTATCCAAATAGTAAATGTGACCCAGGGCTAAAGCTATTGGAGTGGTTTGGACAGTATCACCAAATACATGCAATGTACTATAAGGGCTTAAATTATCTCTACACAAAACTGTCACAGTTGAAAGGTTTAGAAATAGCTAATAATAATAAAAACACAATACAAATCTTATTACTTCAACACAATGACATTACAGAGTTCAGAAATCACAGGAAAATGCTTTAAAATAATACTGTAGGATAGTCTCTCATAAATATAGAAAACAGCTAGACTATTCTGGCTATTTCTATCTATCTCTAAGATAAATCACTGTTCTAAACAAATATCTTACTTACAGAGCAAGCAAGTGCTGGTGAGTGGATGTTCTTCAGACAAAATCCAAAATGCTCTTTCTCTCTGAGAAAGTCTTAAATTGATAACACAGTACTGTTGAGTCATTTCAAATTACATCATTCTTAACAGTTCTGATTTCTTTCTTTTTCTTCCACAGTGTTGATTTTCCATCTTTGCCACAGAAGAGGTGCTGCTCAGACATAGTCAGGAATCATTCATAAATATAGCTGTTTGAGGTGTTACATGTGTATGTGTGTGACCTGACAAGGATCTTGTATATAGATCCAGTTATGCATGTGTCTTATTTAATTGTGAAGGCCATCCAACTCCAAATAGCAGAATTATACTTATAGAAATACAGGCCATCAGCCATACATCTGAAAAGACAATAAGGGTGTCTTATCCTTTATACATATAATTCATAACAGCTCCACTGTCTAAAACATTATAAGTGAGAGTGAATATAATGGGAAGTGGAACAACAGTATACTTGTCTGGAATGTTCTGTATTAAAACCCATGACCATGTGTATGGCATTCCTACACTTACTCATGCTACCACAAGAATGCTGAAATAGCAGTTGTATTTTTCAGTTCATTGCTATAAACTGGACTGTCATAACAGTAAAAATAGGTTGCACACCCTGTACTAGAACCCAGGGCCATATGTATTCCAGCACTACATTTACAGCTGCTGCCACAGGAGTAGTTACATGATGCTTCCATAATTTACTACGCATTATTAAGTTCTGTGTTTTAACTGCTGTGCAACACCACTTAGCGTGTTTGGGTGATGCCCAACAAAATTAATTGAATGTATCAGTTTTCAGTTATTGACTGTCTACATCTTTTCTGCAGATGTTTGATGACTGCAGGTGTTGGGGAACCTTGCTAAACCACAGCACATCACTTAGTGGCATTGTGTAATGGAAAGTAAAAACTGCAATAATGTATCCTTTTTGACCTTTACACTTTTAAAGATGCCCTGTCTGCAGGTGTACTGTCTGCTACCTGTGCAGACCACCAGTCTGAGTTTGCACACTGCTAAGCATTGCAAAACAAGATAAGCACAGCTAAATATGACATTCATTGTGTTTCTTTGTTTCCCTTGCTTGCTCTAACCTGCACACTGCTCAAACACTGGCAATAAATAAATAAATAAATAAATAAATAAATAAATAAGGGAAAAAGTACTTGAAATGAAGAAAATCAATCTACAAAATAAACACTACAAAAAACTTGTTAGTATACATGAAATATTTTACATAGGTCTGGATTTGAACTCTCACTCCAATTAACCTATAGAGCACAGTAAAGGTGTTTATCCCTCTTTGCCACCCAAATAGTTGTGCAGTAGGGAACTGAAATTATTCTGTGTACAGCCAACTGCAACATCATTCACAGTACTATCAAACCATATGACAGCTATTTGTACTTGTATTAATTTCGGATGTAGTGCACTGATTGATCACACAACCATTTATGACTATTGCTTGCAAACATGCAGCTCTATCTTACCTCTCTGTGTTTGCTGCTCATTCTTGTCTTATCTGACCATTAATCTGAGACATGCAGCCTGAAAGTCATTCTATTTCATTGCCCTTAAAATGTGTGAGGATATTAAATGGCAACAAATGAAGGGGATGTTGAATGTTAATGAACAGAAACTGTGAAATGTGTGCTGCTTACTTACATTTCAAACCTTGATAAAATTGCTTCTATGCTTTGCAAGTCTAACCTGATGCACCCACTGGAGGTAGGGCAATCTGCTTTGCTATTGTGTTTTCCTTTTCCCTAAAAGTAATCATTCACAGTTGCAATCCATTAGCAACAAACACTGAGGAAGTGCCTGCACTGTGTTTGCATCTGCTACACAGAGCCATGTATTTGGAATTCAACAAGTCTAATGAGTTCACACCTGATTTGCATCTTCAGCATGCTCACAGACCTGAATCTACACCATAAAAAGAGGACTATGTAGCTCGGAAACCTGAGGGTGAGGAGACTTGTTTATGTGCAGAACACAGAAGACCCTAATACTTTGGCATATATCTGCACAGAAGAATACTGACCTTGAGAAGGTATGCTTGCACTTTTCAGCTATATACTGCATATGCTGAAATGTCATTAAGAAAAATCTGTTTAAAAAAAAATATATATATATATATATATATATATATATATATATATATATATATATATATGTGTGTGTGTGTGTGTGTGTGTATATATATATATATATATATATATATATATATATATATATATATATATATATATATATATATATATATATTGTGCATTACTTAGAAGTGTACTGATGGCATGGGCATGTTTGTCAGGGCATTTCACAAGTGTACATAATTGGCAATAGCTTAAAATGGAATGTTCTGTGTAAAAGCTATATATATATATGTTTCAAGGACAGTTTATTTGATAGCACTTTTAATATGTCACTGATGGCTTTTTAGCAAAATGTGTCATTTGTCTGTTGTATTGGGGGTGGGGGAGCAAAGTTACACTTCTGTTTTGGTACAAACAAGGATATGTTGCTATTGTTACTTTCCTTGTTTTGCATCCAGTCTTGCTTTGTGTATGAATGTAATATGTTACAACCTCACAATTTTGTTATTTATATTTCAATGTCTTGACTGTTTTATGCTTCTCCAGTGGGTAATAATGAAAAGCTACCTTTTATTTTTTTATGTGGAAACAAGACATTTTTAGTTATGTGATACTTATGTGTATTACCCTTCTGTTGTGTTTTAGGTCACCTAAGACTATGGCACCTAGGCATCTCAATATCCAAAACCTCCCTTCAGGTGACCCTGAGTATCTGGTCATTGTGGAAGGTTTTAGGTGTGATGGTGCCTTTCTGCTTGAGAGGGAACACAGAAATATGTCAGACAGAATACAAATTTGGCAACAGATAGCTGCTGATGTGAATGCAATAGGTGGCCACATCAGACCATATGATCAGGTGCACCATAGGGCCACTTACCTGATCTCATCTGCATGGAGGGGACCGACTGCAGTGGCCCATAATCAGACTGGTACTGAGGGGCCTGCTATAGAGCCACCACTAACAGAAAATGAAGAGTTACTATCCACTCTCAGGGATTCAGACAGCTCCCAGGAAAGTACAGAACAGCATGTTCTGACATTGTTGCTACTGTTTCAGGGACAACAGAATGTCCCAGGAAGAACTTTCAGGTAGGCTTATGTATCTCAATTGTTAAATACCATTGTATAGTAAAGTACTGACAGCAATATGTTACTTCTGTTTAACAATAAATCAGTTTGTGTGTGGGGGGGAATTGTAGATTGCTGCAGTTAACAACACATTCTGACTGATTACACGTGGACTTAGGTTGGACTTGTCATCCAAGTTCTTGTTGAAATTATAGCCAACGGACATATAAAGGGCAAAACATTTTAACCCCCTGAGTTACTGTTAATTGTGAAGATGGTGCCCTTTACTTTTGCTTAACTTCTTCCAGGACCATCATCCATGGGAAGCATAGTATCATATGCTAAGCCAAATATCTTCTTTGTCAGTGGTGATAAGGAGTTCAAAGAATTATATACACTTTATCCATATGTGTATTGCTGTACTGTCTGTAGGAGTGATACCACTGTTACCTTGTTAGAATACATTTAACTATAGTACTGTAGCTTGCTTTATTACTGCAGTGGTGGTGCTGTGGTAGCATTGTCTCCTCATAGCAAGATGCTGTCCCGTTCGATTCTCAGCTAGAGCGTCTTCTGTGTGGAGGCATACGTGAATGGGGCGTGCCTTCGTTGAAGGTTGTGCATCAGGGCTGGTAACCCGGTACGTAAAAATCCACTACCAATCATTAGCAGACCAGAGTTCCGCTGTGGCGACCCCTAACCGGGAAAAGCTGAAAGACACAAACAAACTGTAGCTTGCTTTATTCCTGTGTTTGTTGCTTATTATCAAAGGTGATCTCAACAGTGGAAGTGTAGGACTCTTACCACATGATGTCAGAGTATTGGTGGAGTCTGATCCTGATGGTGGACAAACAGAGGCACAGTCAGGGGTGCAGAGGTTGAATCTGACAGTGAGGATTACATTCAGCCATCCTCTGTAATTCCATTGGACACAGCCCGTGGGCCTACGTCAACCCATTCCAGTGAGCTTTCAGATACTGGACAGGTGGAGGGAGAGGCACTCAGTCAGGGAAGTGTGGTTACTGTGTCTTCAGTGCATGTTGACTCTGCCCATAGCCAAAGTGTGGGTGAGGTGCCATACAGGACTATTGCTAGGGGTGTTCAGAGGAGGCCTGCTGTCCATCCTTCACCTAATCCAGGTATGTTCTCCCATACCACTCGACATATGTTTAGGGCTATCATGGAGGCACAAGCATGTTCCCATAGGTCTTCCAGAGAAATGCTTAGGGTTCTAGATGTGGCACAGTCTGCCATGTATGACTGCCTCCACCATGTTTCTGATTCAATGGATTAGATGAATGACACATTGGAACAGTTCTTGTCTGTGATGGAACATCTGCTGGGAGGGGGACAGCATCTTCATGGGTGTAGGTCAGCAACATCATCTGCTGTTAGCCGATGTGGCCATGCCCGTTCACATTTCCAGAGTGGCACTACTTCCACTGCTCCAGCAGTGGCCGAGGTGTCCACACCCAGACATTGTAGGCCATAGGGCCATGGTCATAGGTTTCTTTGTTAGAGGAGCCCATCCAGCAGACATCAGTCACTTTCCAGTAACAGCAGTGCATCTGACCATGGCTGTGGATATGCCAGTGCAACTCCTAGCAGAGACAGTTCTCATGGTTGGGTACAGTATTGAATAAACTGCCACCTCTACCATGCATGGCTCACAACTCTCTGACATCCAAAGATGTAGAGCTAGGACAGAGCTTGGCTGTGTTCATGCAGACACTCACATACCAGTTTGACCTGGAGTACTCATACAGCTATACACACAACAGTTACATGGTTCAGCCATCAAGCTTAAAGCTCATTTTGTCGCACTGGCCATTTGTTACTTTATTCAAATGTCTGTCTGCTTCTCTTTTTTACTCACACACACTGACTGACATTTTGTGTCAGGCTAGGCTTCCTGCTCCCCCCACAACAACACCATGTGCAAGTGATAACAACTGTGCCAAATCCCTGTCTTTTGGATTCAGGGATGCATAACATTTGTGTCTGATGCTCAGGGTGCATAGCTGACTTAGTACTTATATCTGCATTTGTGATGTTGATTTAGTAATTGTGCCTTTGACATATTTTGGTCTTAGAAAGTTAGACAGTTGATACAATCAAACATTTTTGCATCAGTATTGTTAATGATCTTGTGAGAGTTGTGAAATCTAAAACTAAAATGTGTCTCATTACTTTTTAACTTCTTTATTTAATGATTTTTCAATACAAAGGTATGGTGCTGAACTGAGGACATTCGGTAACCATAAGTACTTTTGAGAGGCATGACTGTGTGAATCTCTGATGCCTGAAGCCTACTACTAGATAATGGACACATATAATTTGCATCATATAAGCCTCTGCTGTCACATGTTAAAGTCATTTCTGTACAAATCACCCACCTTTTACTTGCTTACATTACTAAGTAACAACATGCAAGGACATGTCATTCATTCATATTATTACACAATACACTCCAGGTTCAACACTTACCTTGTAAATCCAGCAGTTGCAACAGTTTTAGTTCAGGGCTGACTCTGTCTGATGCTAGCAGTACACAGGCATTACATGAGTAGGTAAAGGTTGTGAGCATTGCCTGGCATCAATATTACTATATGTATGTGCATAAGAGGAAGGTTTTTAGCCCCTTAGGTGGTGAGTGAGTGTGCAATGTATTGCATCTTAGCTAATGCAAGGGTATGTTGAGCACACTTATGTATGCCTACATCTATGATCCAAGATGGCGGTGCCTTGTGTGGCAGCGGCCTCTCCAGCTCTCAATGTGCATTTGTGTTTTTATGCTGATTTTTTGTGAATTTGTTTGTAAATTGTAGCTTGCTGAGTGGTTCATTTTACCTGGTTAAGTGTTGTGATGTCCGTGATGTCATGGTGTCATTGTTGTGTTGGGTTTATGATATCACTGAACTAAACTGAACAAGGTAGTTTTGGGCCTTCAGTGGTGAATTTGTGCGAGTGCAGAATGCGCACCGTGGAATGTGGTAACCAGACCTGGCAGCCAGGTTTGATTTTAAAGGACCGGATTTGAATTCTTGGTCTGAGAAATCCAGTTTTGATTGGGAGGCTGCTGATGGTGTCTGTGATGGAATGGTGACTGTGGCAGTGTGGATGGTTGGTTTATTGGAAGATTGCTGTGCTGGCTGTGGCCATTCAGGCCTTCGGGTAGTAGTGGTTGTTCTGAATACAGTAGCAGATGCCTATTTTTTTCTGCAAGGCTTCTGTTTGCATCAAACATGGGTCTGTAATGCTGAAGGGGACCAGATTGGACTTGGGATTTGCTGGTGTTGGGAGAGGGAATTGGTGGTGATGTGGATGGACTGGATTGTTGGAGATCGTGGTTGCTGGAACTTTTTGCTTTCTGTGCCTTCACTTGTAACTGTTGCCACTGAGGTTGTGTATGTGTTTTTGTTTCTGTGTTGTTGTGTTTTTCTGATTTGTACATGTGCTTAGAGAAAAGACATTTCATTCAGCTGTGCATTGTGTATGGTCTGAATGACAATAAAGTTACTTTTGAACTTTGAACCTAGAGTACCGGAACCACAACTTCAGCTGCCCAGACACATGCTCTATGATATTTCTGGTTGGAGCACATGTCTCATTATGGTATTCTTCAGTGGGTGCATTTCTGCTGGGAATCATCAGCCACATTTTCAGTGCATAACCTGCATCCCCAATAAATTACCCTGTAGGATATCCCCCCTAGTGAACACTTGATACAGTTGGGAAGTGTGCTAGCTATGTAAGTCATGGTAACTGCCTGTATTACCAGCACACACATTCAAGATGATTCCCTTAGCATTACACATGACTTGGTAGTTAATAGAGTGGAAGCCTTTTTATTTATTGGCCCTGTCCTCAGGAGTACAGGGGAAATATATGGCATATTGGAGCATAGCATTAGGGAATTGATGGAGGATCCATGATTCTGATGCCTGTGACACCCCCAGCTCACCCCCTTTTGGTCTCTGAAAGTTTCCTGTAGATAAAATTCTAAGTGCTATACATACCTTTGTCTCCACAGGGATGGGTTTCTCTTGGTTTTCACTGACTCTGAGTTGAGGAAGACAGAGGTTGCCGAGTTCCTGCAGCATGTCTCTAGCCACCCTGTAGCACTCCACAATTTCCAAGTCATGCAGACTGTGATAAGTTAAACGGGGGTCTGAAAACTCTTCTCCTTTTTGGCCATTGTCTATTAGTAGCAACAGCAGCATAGACTTCAGCCTGTTGCACATACACATGAATTAAAGCAACAGCAGCCCCTAACATTCTTTTTGTTTAGACTCCTTTCAGTGGCGGTATTCCAATAGGTTTTAGAATTTGCAGGAAAAAACTGCACTGAGTCTACATGGTTGCTTTAAAGCTTGTTAAATAGCTCCTCTATTATGGACTGGTTGATTAACATACAATTCAACATTTTATGCTTTAATAAATGGACCATGTAGGCTTTATTGAATCTCGCCGATTGTCTAAAAATCAGCAATGCAGATATGGAATGCTTTACCATTTACAGTTAATGGATTTCAGAAACATTCTTACTCTAATGACTTCTGTTGGTATGCATGGCATTATCTGAGCCAGCCTGTATATATATATATATATATATATATATATATATATATAAAATGCAGCATGTGGGTTTGGAGTGGGAAATGAATTTTGTAATATTATATTACAAAATATTTCACATTCATTTTATATGACCTAGTCCCTCACATTTCAATAATCCTTTTTTTCTACTTTTTTTGTTTGTTAGAGTTGTTACTTCTAAGCCTTTCTCTTGGAAGTGGTAATAATATTATTTGCATAAGTTATATATGAATAGTTGTCTTTCTGTTTCTACTCTAATACTGTGGTGATTTTTATTGTTTTTAATGGTGTAATATACATTTTTGGTATTAATTTGGTAATGTAATGAGGGTTATATTAACATGTTTAATCTTAATAGTTCAGTTATGTTTTTAGGTGATTTCATTTTATTTAGTTCAGTTGTTTATGAATGGGAGAGTTTGTTAATAAAACACATTTTCAGTTGTAGGATGTGGCCCACTTTTAATTTTATTTCTCATATATTTAATCATTCCTTTATTAAACCAATGCTCACATTTTTATATTGGGTCAATATAATTATCTGCAAACTTGGTTAGCCTGGCTCTGTAGAACAGAAGGATAAAACCATTGCCTATGATTCAAATGAAGTTCAGACAGAAGTAGAGGGTCTTTCTGAGTGGAAGAGTGGAAATGAGTGTCTGACACCAACTCTCCTATACTGGGTTGGGAGTCAAAGAGATAGTTTCTGGTTTGCTAATAACCACCATGCAAGCAGGGGCGTGCATGCTACTGAAAAAGGCATTTATGGTAGCCCTGATTTGCAGGTCTGGAGAAGCACACATGCGCACAAACACACACTCACTCACATATGTAATGGAGAGAGGTGTATGATGCCCCATGATGACACAGGTGCTCACTTTATCCAACAGTTCAGGAGTTAGGCCCTCAGTTAGAAATTACATCATTGTTAGGATAATAAAGTCAAGACTGCAGAATTTTTAAAGTTTACTTACAATATTTCCTATGAGTTCATAAACTACTTGGATGTGACTTTGTATAACGTAGATTATAGTAGAACATCCAAATCTTCTCTACACCGGAAATAAACATTTTCCATTTCTTACTTGTATGACACTAGTGCACATCCTGTTAAACAAAAAAAAAAAAAAAGAGTATGACAAAACAATAGCAAAGACCAGGCTCCAGTTTCTTCAGTAACTACAGCTGTTTATTCACACAGTACACAAGCGCTTTCACGGATGCTTCATCAGGTGTATCCATACTGCTAACAAATCACCTGTTTTAAACTAACATCATACATCACATGACTCCATCAATTAATGATTAAAAAAAATACCTTCTAAAATGTCAGAATACTAAAATATATTCCTAAATACTAAAACACATATAATATATATATAAAATTTGATACAAAAATACAGTTTAATATATAAACATAATATAAAGTTGATAATGCTTAAAATCACCTGCGTAATGGTCTGTTTTGTAAAATGGGTCTTAGGGGTACATGGTCATTCAGTCCATGTCCCACATCAGCCCTCAACCTAATGATCCAATTGGCTTCCAATTCTTCAGTTCTAGCTCTTATATCACCTCCCCTCTTATTTTCTTTACATCTACCTAAGACCATGAATTTAAAGCTATGTCTCTCATTTGTCTCTGAAATATGTTTTGCAAGGGCATTAAGCATACTTTTCTTTTTAATGTGATATATGTGCTCCCTTATTATATCTTTCAGTTGCCTATCAGTCTTACCAACATAAACTTTATTACATAACTGCACAAAGCTAAATAGACTACATGGGCTGTATTACAGGTTGCACTCACCCACAGGTGAAATGTCTCCTGTGTGTCTGGATGCTTGAACTCTGTCCCCATATTAATTAATTTGCAGTATTGGCAGCTCTTACATGGTTTAGTCCCTATGCCATCAACCTGATCAAACTGTTCTCTCATTGTGCATAACCTTCTTTTTAATGATTTTTTATTTTTAAATGTAAATTGGGGGTGCGAGTCTATAAACCTAACCACGTGCCTGTCTGAAGTCAGGAGATTCCAATGTGTACTAACAACCTCCATATATTTCCTTACATCTCTGGAATACCTCATACACATTCTTAACTTGCTATTTTGTTGATTCACTCTAGTAGCATGGAGTGATTCTGAAAAAATATGGCTTTGCTTTTGTATTCCTTAATTCTTGCATTTTCATCATATCTTTCAATACCTCATCCTGATCATAGCCTCTTTCTACCAGTTCTAACCCAATCCCGTCCACTTGTTGCTCAAAATCATCCTGTTTCACATTAAGTCTTGACGCTCTGTATACACCTGAAGAAGCATTCGTGAAAGCGCTTGTGTACTGTGTGAATAAACAGCTGTAGTTCCTGAAGAAACTGGAGCCTGGTCTTTGTTATTGTTTTGTCATTGGATTTCTATTTTTTATTGCAAAGATGCCTGTAGGTTGTTGTTTTTTTTCCTTGTTGTTAAAAAAAAGAGTATAGTCAAAGGCCAGTTTATAAGAATTTCTAGGATGGTATCTGAAGAAATTGGTTTTCTAAAGAAATGTGAAAAGCTGAAACAAATGTTTTTAGAAAGGTAATACCCTGAAAAACTAATTGATGACACCATTTTGAAAGTTATCATTAGACATAATAATAAGAGTCAGAGGTTAGATAACAACAATTGGGAAGAGATTGTTGACATAAGTCTTTCACCTTATAATGATGCCTTTTTTATGAATTACAACTTAGAAGTGCCACTGGGGATGCACAAGCCATTGCATTTCTTTATGCCGGTCCCAAGGCCAGATAAATGGGGAGGGTTGCATCAGGAAGGCATCCGGCGTAAAATTTTGCCAAATCATACATGCAGAAAACAGTACATAAATACATACTGGATCGGTCAAGGCCCGGGTTAACAATGACCGCCACCAGTACTGTTGGCCAACAGGGTGCTGGCAGAAATTGGGCTACTGTTGGCCAAAGGAGGAGAAGAGGGGGAAAGCATGCCCAAAGGCAGGTAAAGGCTAGGACTGTAATAGTGAGGGTCGTAACTTTGAATGTTGGCAGTATGACTGGTATAGGGAGAGAGCTAGCTGATATGATGGACCAAAGGAAGGTTGGTATATTGTGTGTGCAAAAGACCAGATGGAAGGGGAGCAAGGCTAGGAGTATCGGAGGCGGTTTCAAATTGTTTTATCATGGTGTGGATGGGAGGAGAAATGGCGTAGGCATTATCCTGAAGGAACAGTATGCTAAGAGTGTTTTGGAGGTGAAAAGAGTGTCAGATAGAGTGATGTTTATGAAGCTGGAAATTGATGGTGTAATGATGAATGTTGTTAGTGCATATGCTCCACATGTTGGGTGTGCGATGGATGAGAAAGAAAATTTTTGGAGTGAGTTGGATGAAGTGGTGATGACTGTACCCAAGGGTGAGAGACTGGTGATTGGAGCAGATGTCAATGGGCATATTGGTGAAGGGAACAGAGAGGATGAGGGAGTGATGGGTAGGTATGGTGTTAAGCAAAGGAATGCAGAAGGTCAGATGGTAGTGGATTTTGCGAAATGGATGGACATGGCTGTGATGAATATGTATTTTAACAAGAGGGAGGAGCATAGGGTGACATACAAGAGAGGAGGAAGATGCACACAGGTGGATTATATCTTATGTAGAAGGGCCGGTCTGAAGGAGATTGGAGACTGTAAAGTGGTGGCAGGGGAAAGTGTAGTTAGGCAGCATAGGATGGTGGTTTGTAGGATGACATTGGTGATCAAGAAGAGGAGGAAGAGTGTGAGGGCAGCACCAAGGATCAATTGGTGGAAATTGAAAAAGGGTAATTGTGAAGTGATGTTCAGGGAAGAGTTAAGACAGGCACTGGGTTGCAGTGAAGAGTTACCGAATAGCTGGGTAACTACAGCAGAGCTAGTAAGAGAGATGGCTAGAAAGGTGCTTGGTGTGACATCTGGAAAGAGGAAGGAGGACAAGAAGACCTGGTGGTAGAATGAAGAAGTACAGGAGAGTATACAGAGAAAGAGGTTGGCGAAGAAGAAGTGGGATTGTCAAAGAGATGAAGAAAGTAGACAAGAGTATAAGGAGATGAGGTGCATGGCAAAGAGAGAGGTGGCGAAGGCTAAGGATAAGGCGTATGAAGAGTTGTATAAAAGGTTGGACACTAAGGAGGGAGAAAAGGACCTGTACCGATTGGCTAGACAGTGGGAGTGAGCTAGTAAAGATGTGCAGCAGGTAAGGGTGATAAAGGTTAATGAGGGAAACGTACTCACAAGCGAGGAGAGTGTGTTGAGCAGATGGAAAGAGTACTTTGAGGGGTTGATGAATGAAGAGAATGAGAGGGAGAGAAGGTTGGATGATGTGTGGATAGTGAATCATGAAGTGCAGTGGATTAGCAAGGAGGAAGTAAGGATAGCTATGAAGAAGATGAAGAATGGAAAGGCTGTTGGTCCAGATGACATACCTGCGAAAGCATGGAGGTGTTTAGGTGAAATGGCAGTGGAGTTTTTAACTAGATTGTTTAATGAAATCTTGGAAAGTGAGAGGATGCCTGAGGAATGGAGAAAAAGTGTTTTGGTACTAATTTTTAAGAATAAGGGTGATGTGCAGAGCTGTAGTAACCACAGAGGGATTAAACTGATCAGTCACAGCATGAAGTTATGGGAAAGAGTAGTGAAAGCTAGGTTAAGAAGGGAGGTGATGATTATTGATCAGCAGTATGGTTTCATGCCAGGAAAGAGCACTACAGATGCGATGTTTGCTCTGAGAGTGTTGATGGAGAAGTACAGAGAATGTCAGAAGGAGTTGCATTGTGTCTTTGTGGATTTAAAGAAAGCATATGACAGGGTGCCTAGAGAGGAGTTGTGGTATTGTATGAGGAAGTCGGGAGTGTCAGAGAAGTATGTAAGAGTGGTACAGGATATGTACGAGGGTAGTGTGACAGCGGTGAGGTCTGCAGTGGGAGTGACAGATGCATTTAAGGTGGAGGTGGGATTACATCAAGGATCAGCTCTGTGCCCTTTCTTATTTGCAATGATGATGGACAGGTTGACAGACGAGATCAGACAGGAGTCCCCATGGACTATGATGTTTGCAGATGACATTGTGATCTGTAGTGAGAGTAGAGAACAGGTGGAGGAGACCCTGGAGAGGTGGAGATATGCTCTAGAGAGAATAGGAATGAAGATCAGCAGGACTAAGACAGAATATATGTGTGTGAATGAGAGGGAGGATAGAGGAATGGTGAGGATGCAGGGAGTAGAGGTGGTGAAGGTGGATGAGTTTAAGTACTTGGGATCAACAGGTCAGAGTAACGGTGAGTGTGGAAGAGAGGTGAAGAAGAGAGTACAGGCAGGATGGAGTGGGTGGAGAAGAGTGTCAGGAGTGATTTGTGACAGACGAGTACCAGTAAGAGTGAAAGGGAAGGTTTACAAGAGGGTAGTGAGACCAGCTATGTTATATGGGTTGGAGACAGTGGCACTGACAAAAAGGCAGGAGTCAGAGCTTGACGTGGCAGAGTTGAAGATGTTAAGATTTGAACTGGGTGTGATGAGGATGGACAGGATTAGGAATAAGTATATTAGAGGTTCAGCCCAGGTTGGAAGGTTTGGAGACAAAGCCAGAGAGGCAAGATTACGTTGGTTTGGACATGTGCTGAGGAGGGATGCAGAGTATATTAGGAAAAATATGCTAAGGATGAAGCTGTCAGGTAACAGGAAAAGAGGAAGGCCTAAGATAAGGTTTATGGATGTGGTGAAAGAGGACATGCAGGTGGTTGGTGTGACAGAGCAAGATGCAGAGGATAGGAAGAAATGGAAACAGTTTATCTGCTGTGGTGACCCCTAACAGGAACAGCCAAAAGAAGAAGAAGAATTATTAGGAATTGGAACAAGTTTGCTAGATTTTCTGATTTGGAAGGTTTATTTATGAATACAATTAGATTTATATATAGAAAAGGGGAAAACATGAAAAATATTTTAGAAAGTAGAAAAAGTGTCAACAGTTTTTTTAATAAAAAGAAAATGGGGACTTTTAAATGTGGGAGGTGTGCTTAATGCCTCTTTATAGCTAATAGTGAGCACCTTTATATGCTTAAAAGTAGAATATATGAACATCTTTATGATGTGAAAAGAAAAGATGAAACAAACGCTTTGTTCAAAGACACTTTAATATGCAGTAAAGTGTCATTTTAGATGAGGTTTCTCAGGACCCTGGTGGGGGACCTTGTGAAATCAAGATATAATACAGGGAAGTCTATTGGCAATTAGTGCTGGAAGCATATAGACCTCCGGGTCTTAATGAGAATATTTCGTTGATGTCAGTATTAAAATTAAGAGCAGCTAGATTGTGACTTCCCTGCTTAACATTACTAAAAATATTAGAACCAATATAAGAAAAGTTTATTCTCTTTTTTTCTGGGGTTGTTGTTTTTGCTGATTTGCACACACAGCATTTTACATAGTAGGCTATTTATTTTAATGCACTTCCCTTTTAATACAGTTCTTAATAGTATGTTATTTTTAAATATCATTTTCTAATTGTCATTTTTCAGAATGTCATTTTTTTACATCATTAATTATTAATGATGTTTTATATATTTTTATTTCAAATGTATTGACCTTTCTCTTTAGTGACTAATTTAAACTTGGATTGATTTTGCTTACAAAATAAACAACATGCACATTTTTTTTACTAAGTGGGATGGGTATATTTATAATTTGTATAAAATTATATACTTACTGGATAGTGAAATAATTGGACTTTGTTTTTTAAGGTGGAGGCATTTTTATTATGGAAAAAGTCATTCATTTTGCATTTTTGTTAATTGCTTTGGAAGAAATTATGTCATTATTAATTTGATTAAATAATAAGTAGAAAAGGTTGGGTTAGCTTCTGATAAATTCCTAATGGTAGGATAAAAACAGTGGTGTGGTTTTTAGCATTTATGAAGTTTTCTGCTCAGTAAAGGAGTTTTGTTTATTGAAACTCAAGAGAGTGGTCACTGGCTCCTCACAATGTGAATTTTCTATCTTGACTGACAGATTGTAAAGAGGATACTATGCTTAGGATATACAGTACTAGACTGATAACATGCACACAATGAACACAAATAAAAATGTGCACATCCTGAATAAGATATAGATGGATTTATTAAAACCTGATTTGTACTGTATGTATATATGTATGTCATTTGGACAAATATATTGCCAAGACTTTTTTTCACTTTCTGGTTCACTTTTAGGAGAAGAACCAATATGCAAAAGGCAAAATTGGAGCAGTCATGTCTTAAGACAGTCCCGATAATAAATAAATAAATAAATGCATACACACACACACACACACACATATATATATATATATATATATATATATATATATATATATATATATATATATATACACATACATAAATAAAAAAATATCATCATGTTTATTTAAAATATTACAAGCTGAAGCATAATGATAGAAATGTCAAGCACATACTAAAGACCCCTTCTCAAGACAAGGAAAATTTTAACAGCCTTTACCTATTGTCATTTAAATATGCAGTCATTAACTCTAAGCCAATCAAATATTGTGAAATATATATACATATATCAATATCAATCTCTCTCTCTCTCTCTCTCTATATATATATATATATATATATATATATATATATATATATATATATATATATATAAAATATATGTAATATATATATGTTCATAGGTTAGTACTAAGCTAACTGTCCTTGCGAGCCATTTTAAGCCTAGTCAATTATCCCCTGTGAGATTCAAACCCTGTACCTTGTGTTTGTAAGGCAAACACCTTAACCATTAGGCCACCCTCCCAACCAATAATAGTGTGTGTGTGTGTGTGTGTGTGTGTGTGTGTGTGTGTGTGTGTGTGTGTGTGTGTGTGTGTGTGTGTGTGTGTGTGTGTGTGTGTGTGTGTGTGTGTGTGTGTGTGTGTGTGTGTGTGTGTGTGTGTGTGTGTGTGTGTGTGTGTGTACGTCACTGGCAAGCTGTTCAAGTATTAAACTGTTTTTGTTATGGTTACTATGAAAGAAATAATGCTGAAAACAACAGTATGAAGAGCCATGACAACCATAATCATAAAACTGTATGGTTACTACAGCATTCAGCATTTCTATTCTGACACTAGTAGTCCTGCTATGATTGTCATGCTATGTAGTGATACACAGTACACTGGGCAATTTATTCACCTGTCAGCATTCTGACTGAGCTACTTCCTGTGGGGGCTGAACCCCTTCTACACCAATAGTACTGTTCATTTGCATCACTTAATTTGAGACTGCGTTCTACTACATGAAAAAAGACCACCTTAGACAGAAATGTCAGAGCTGTTCCTGTCCAGTGTAAGCTATTTGACTGTTTAACAGCATTTTAGATTCATTAAACATTTTGGGAATAGTATTCTTAAATCATTGATGATGCGTTTACGGTTCTACCTTTTTTGTGTTAAATGGGTGTGATGACTAACAGCACACTTATCATGAAATACATTAGCAGTTTTGCTCATTTTAGTCTTTAAATGCAGAAGAACTGTTCAGACTCATCCTCAATACAGGTTTTGTACCAAGTGACTGGAGAGCAGATAAAATAATTATCCTGTAGAAGGGAGAACCTTCCACAGACCTAGGCATTTACAGACCCATAAGTTTGACCAGCTTCCTATGCAAAACCATGGAAAAACTTATCATGGAATTAATCAGTCAGGAAATAGGGAACCTCCAAATACTAGACCTATCTTGGTTTGGAGTCATCAAGACAAAACACTACTGTTCGCAAAATAAGAAAAAAACACACGCGGCAAAGGTAGTAGATTCTTTACTTCACCACAAGATCTGGTACCTCAGCGTCTTGCCTTCAAGGATACATACAACCATGTGCATTCTACATTTATACCAGGTTCAACCATTAATTATTAAGAAATGTGTGTTTAGGCAAGCTGATAAGGTTGAAAATTGGACTGTTATGTCAAAGGCACAATATGGAAAATGGTGTTAGCTTTATTGGAGTGTGGGCATGATTATTTTCATTTAACTGACACCCCAGTAAATGAATATAGTGTCAAACTGTTGGACCTACCTTGAGAGAGGTGAGAGGTTAGGTTTTTTACTAAGGAAGATGTAAAGAAATTGGTAATTCAGGATCCTATTGAGCCTTACTTTTATGTTATACCTAAAATACATAAAAGTATTACCAACCCTCCAGGTAGGCCAATAGTTTCTGGGACACATTCTTTTGTGAGGAATGTAGGGACTTTTTTTAGACTCTGTGTTAAAAGAGTATTTACATAGGGTTCCTGCCCATATTAAGAATACTCAGTAACTTTGTGAAAAAGTTAGTACAATTCAATGGAAGAATGATTATTACTGGGTGTCAGTTGATGTGAGTTCACGCTAAACTTCTATCACAAACAGGTTTGGTTTGGAGGCGGTGTTTGATGTCATGGGTGATGGACCTAAAACAAGTTTTGTTGTAAGGTTATTAGAGTTTTGTTTGACTCAACTATTTTAGGTTTGAAAATCAGATATATCTACAGAAGAAGGCCACAGCAATGGGTGCTTCTTATACACCCACTTACGCAGTGATATATATGGGTTATTTTGAAAAGTTGTTCATATATAACACTGCCTTTTGGAGAGAAAGTTGTGCTGTATAGTAAATTTATTGATGACCTTTTTTTTGTGTGTAAAGGGTCACCCTTAGAGTTTGAGCAGTTCATTGAAGGTTTAACTCAAATGCATATGGCATCAAGTTTCCAACATGCTTTGGTAACACCGCCATACAATTTTTAGATGTTGAATTTTATGTGGATGAACATCATGCCATTCAATACAGGCCATTCAGGAAGCCCACAGTTGTAAACAACTTTCTTTTTGCTACAAGTATGCACACTCCTCATTTGATTAGTTCTTTGCCTTTAGGGGAATTCAAGTGAATTGCACGAAATACTTCTGAGGAGAAATATAGGACTTCATTTTTGCTGGAGACAAGGGAGAGACAATTGTTAACGGGGTATGATAGAGAGAGTTTGAATTGTGACTTGAAGAAGGTACAGATAGGTGAAAGTTTCCAAGTTAAAAATAGAGGGCAGGGAATAGGTATAAATAAGAATCAAAATTTGAAGCCTACATATCAAGGGCATGATATTTACTTTGTTTCCAAATTTTCTTCCTTCGCACCTATTTTGACAGAGTTGATTTTGGGCTTATAGCATTTAGTATGCTTAGTTGAGGCAGTTGGTGATTTTTCCCAGGTATGGCAACATTTTTCATATGGGAGATATTCTAACCTTAAGGAACTGCTGAATAAGCCTTTATTTGTTTCAGATGATAGAGCTATGGGCTCTTTTTCTTGTGGGAAATGTAAGGTTTGTCAAAAAATTAGAAATATTTCAGGAAGTTTAATTAATGGCAGAAAATGTTTAAGCAAAACTAGGTTTACTTATAATTCATGTGGAGTAGTGTAAGTTATAGGATGTGGATGTGACAAAATAAAATGGTATATAGGCCAAACAAAAGAGCTGTCAAGGTTAGAATTGTAGAACACCTGGGAGATACTTGGAATAAGAATTATAAGAGTCCTGTGGCAGATCATTTTTGCAAAGTGCATGGGGGAGATGATTCAACTTTTTTCTTTAGTGTTTTGGCAAGACCATTTCAAGTTAAAAGTGGCGAGCTTAAGCAAAAATGAAATGTGCTTGAAAGTAAAATGATTTTAAACTATGGCGCTTTGACACCTAGAGGGTTAAATTTAGAGGTAGACTATGTTTAAATTGTATATTTAAAATGAATTATATATTCAACAGTTATAATTAATTATTGTATTAAATGGTTTATATTGAATAGTTTTGTATTATAAACTGTATTTAATGTATGTATTAGGATGTTAGAAAATATATGTAAAAAATATATGTGAAATGCATGGGTCACTTTAATAATATGGGTTTAAGGTAATGGGATATTTAAAAAAATGTATAGGTAGTATTATTAGATGATTGATTGAATAATTAATTAATGGTTGAACGTGGTATAAATGTAGAATGCGCATGGTTGTATGTGTCCTTGAAGGCAGGAGGCTGAGGTACCAGATCTTGTGGTGAAGTAAAGAATCTACTACCTTTGCTGCGTGTGTTTTTTCTTATTTTGGATTCATCAAGAACAGGTTATGCTTACACAACCTGGTGGACTTTTTTGAAAAGGTCACCAAAGCAATAGATGAAGGAAAAATGCTACACACTGCAAACCACAACCTGGCCAAAGCTTTTGACATAATTTCACCCTTAGGCATAGTAGAGAAGCTAAATAAATTGGAATAAGCGCATATGTCACCCACTGGATTGCCAATTGGCACACAGATAGGATGCAGATAATCAAAATAGGGGAAGTTGCCTCCACAAAGAGACCAGTCACCAGTGCAGTCCCCCAGGGTTTTGTGGTGGGACCTCTCCTGTTTGGCAACTACTTTTCTGAAGTAATAGCTGTACCAAGGGGCTATGGCTGACTATGTTTACAGATTACTTCAGTCTAGGAGCACTCAGTAAATTCTAAATGACTTAACCATCCTGTATGAAGGTTAGTCTGAAATAAATAAATAACTGATGTCAAAATCATGATCTGAAACTAAATGCCCAAAAAATGCATTATTCTATCTTTTGGGAAGTCATCCACCCCACGGAACTACCACATTGACAATATGCCCCTAAGAGATGACCCATTTGTTCAAAATTTGGGAACGTATATGGACAGTGACCTAATCTATTGACCAACACGTGCCTATTGTTGTAAGAAAGACCTTCTATATTACACAGCTTGTAAGCAAAGGGATTGTGTCAAGATCTAGGGATGTCATTGTTCCTCTTTACTCAGCCCTAATTAGGACAATCATTGAATATAATGCCCTCCTTGGCATGTATCTGCCCAGGCACATGCAACAGCTGGAAAGCACACAGAGTTAGCTTAGTAAAAGAATACAAAGCCTAAACAACATGTCCTGCATGGACCAACTAAAGTCACATCACCATACTCTGTATCATACAGATTGCTAAGAGGTGACATGTGACATACAAGGCATCCACCCATCCATTACTGATGGATTTACTAAACATCAGAAAGTCAAATGGCACCAGAAATTCTCAGTCTAGGGATCTAAACATCTTCTGCAACATTAATAGAATGGTTTGGAGAAATAGGCATATTTTGCAGAGGATACCACTGCTATGGAACAGGGTCTCATCCACATAAAACAAAGTTCACCCCTGTCCATTTTCAAACACAACTTAGATCTACGGATAGGATACAGACCATTTTCCCCAGGACTGCCCCCTGTACTACTAATCGACAGATGCAGCTCCTAAATATTTTATCCAATGCATGGGTCCCCTCAAATTGTCTATGGTATGATCCTAGTTATTCTTATTGGGAGTAATATATTATTATCGACCATGGGATGGGTAAAGCCAATCCATAACCAAATGAGAGCACAAAAAGAGAAATTGGCTAGGCTTAAAATGGTCACAAGAGCAGCAAGCCTAGTACTTGCCTATGGACATATAAACCTATAAGAATAAAATGCTGTCTGCCTCAATTAAAATACAAGGCACACATATGGGAAAATGCAGATACTATGCTAATGGCCACTGGCATGAATATGGAATTGTAATGGAGATGACATGTCATTAAAGAAAGAATGGAAATGTATAAAAATCACAAAATATATGGAAATGGGGAGTCCAACTAAGCTTATTTCTAATTGATTTTTTTACCTCATAAAACCTTCTAGCAATAAGTATCGCCTTTCTGAAACAACCTAGGAACACTGGCTTGTCTAACTGACTTACAGGCAGCCTCATACCTTGCAACTGGAGATTAACATAGGACTGACTGTGATTAAGTTTGATAGGATGACAGTATGAAATTCCTGTTATACCACCAGACGTTTTAAGTCATATTCTGAAGTGGACATGCTGTACCTCCAAAAATGTGAGCATAAGTGAATTTGAGGAAAGTCAGTGCATTATCAACAAGTATAGATTTTGAAATTATGAGTGAAATTAACCACAGTGGGTACCAAGTTGAATGTTTAGATAATGTGCCACAATACTAAAGTAAGTTGCCAGTGCAACAGATGTGAAACAACAAATTCTCATCAGAGAATGGTGACTCTTGCAGTTCTCCAAAGAAGATGCTTTGTTCTGATGTAATTAAGGATTTAAAGTTTATTTAATATGTAACCACTGATATGGTACACTTGTATGAATACCACAGACTTCTCCTCCCTAGTAATCAGGATGGCCTTCATTATAATCTGAAGTCTCTCAAATTGCATTGCAGTGTGTTAAATGCTTCATTTGAATTATTTTCAGTAAATTAGCAGCCCTAATGAATGCATGACTGCTCTTTTAAAGGATTTTTACTTCAGAGACCTGGAATGTGGCTAAGAATCAATTGTTAAAAACTTGTGTAGTGGTCACTTTGGCAGAAGCATGCAACCTGACATTGTATTTATTAGGATAATGAGTGAATGTAACAGCAGACCGCAGCACAACATTACCTAGAGTACCATGTGTCAAAACTTGAATAATCCTCATTAAAACCACTCTACAGATCACCCAGCTGCATATGCTTTCATAGGTGCCCTGATTTGTGATGGCTCAAAAGCCACTCGAAGCTAAAGAATATTTGACTAAACCAAATAAGCAACATCAGTCCAACATATACTGATAAATAAAAAGTTGTACATTCTCTCTAGTGTTCAGTAATTTATTAACAGTCTGAAAATGAAGAAGGGAATGTTACTGATTCACCTAAACAGGCCGTCTATTTATTTGTACTGTCACCAAATGGCATGGTCACTTTTAACAGCTAGAAGCTGTGAAACATAAATACTTCATATTTCAGATTATGATAATAATCTGCATTTAGGTTTTTTCATATTGTTTAAACATTAGCATTAATATTAACAGTAACATTTTCTTCATTTTCTTACAAAGGTGACTTTTTGAATAGTTTGTAATAAACATGGATTGTGAGACCTTTAAGGTACATTTGCCTAAATGGGTAAACCTTCTATAGGAATATTTTTCTGATAAAGTGAGCAGCTTTACTGATGTTATCATTTTGCAGTGATGAGAGTTTTTGTGTTTATGATTGTCACGTATGCAGACATGCAGCTAAGAGGATAACTGATTCTGAAGAATGTAGTGGCTTCTGAGAAGAGAAATAGATTTAAGCGTATCTTTTCAATCACTGCTGTGCCTAAGGATTGGAAAAGTTGCTAGGCAACTCTGACTACTGTTGCTGCATAGAAAAGGAATCACTCTGAACAGCTGTTACAAGTCATTATAAGCAAACTGGCATGGTTATTCATGTGCAAATAAAACATTGTATGATGTCTGTAAAGCAGCATAAACTTCAAAATATGTACTGAAAGTTTGGTTCATTTCATGTTACTTAAACATTCACTTCCCCCTTCTTAGCATGATCCCTGAATTCATTTGCTTCAGGGATCTTGGTTTACCGTCTTCTGTATGAGATTCATAACAAGCAAATAATCAGAAACAGTATCTGGAAATGAGCAGCATCTATCCAATAACCCATTTAGTTTAATAGAATGTGCACCCTTTCTTCACTTGTATGACATTGCCTCAGGAGTTTGAGAATTCTCTTTATAGGGGTTATTTAGGTATGCATGGTAAAAGGGCTGTTCACACTCAGGAACTGTAGAGTGGTGTTTCAAAAGAGCATAAGTACCTAGACTAATGTTCTATCAGGATAGTGTGTACTTCACATAATAACGTACAGAATTCATGCTGCCAGTATTTTGCTGTTACATTTAATCCATTTTACAGTGTCCGATCTTAGATGCTAGTGCTCATAGTTTAAGAGATATTGTAGAACAAAATGACACCTAAATTAATGTCATTTAACCGCTGCCTATAACCTATCAAATAACGTTTTGTCAATTTGCTAGAACTCTAGTGTAATAAGACATTGAGTACAAGACCTTAACTGAATGTGATACTGTATTGTTGTGTTTGTGTTTGTTTTGTTTGTTTGTTGTAATGTGGGGAGGATGGTGTATATGTTTGGTGTGTTTACATTTGCGATTTTGAATTTCGCAATTTTGGGGTTTTGGTGTTTTTATTTTTTGGTTTTATAGTTGAGATACTGAAATTCAATATTTCAGTATTTTGAGATTATAAAGTGAGTATATATATATATATATATATATATATATATATATATGTGCGTGTGTGTGTGTGTGTGTGTGTGTGTGTCACTAATTAGTCAAAGCAAATGTAACCAGGTTACCATGTTGCAACAGCTTTAATGCTACACCAAGTTTATTACAGAGTTGTAAGGATAACTGAGGGGTTTTATTTTCCAGAAGAAATACTCTTTTCTGATTGACTGGTTTAAAAACTCAGTAACTATCTGTGAGTACTATCTTATGCCTCACAATAATCATTAAAAAGATCTAAGTTAAAAAAAGAAAATGTTCAGTATTATTCCCTTTTGTTTGTGTCTGCGGTTCTTCTCCATGTAGCAAGGTTACATATGTATGTTTCATAAATTCCTACATTTCTAATGAATTTCATCAATAAATAATGTTACAATTTTTTTCTCTCTGTCTTTTATAGACCATGATGACTTTTATGCACATTCAGCTTTTTAGATGTTCCCAAAGTGAAATCTAAAGGAGGTACTTCAGATTCTATTTCATGCTTAATGTACAGAATGACATTTACAGCTTACACTGGGTAGGACAAAAAGTTCAGATTCTAGAATTCTGTTTTGTAACCTGTCCTAGGGTAGGGAGTTCACAAAGATTCTTACCACTCATGTAAATTAGGGTTGGTCAAGTTACTCTACCGTGGGAATATGAGATTCAGAGACAGCTATGACTTTCAAAAAGGGAAATCAGTGGAGACTTATATAAAGTATCTTCCACTTGGACAAATTCACAGAAACAAAATGTTTCTTATGCTGACACTTAATGGAATACTGTTTCAGGATATGTTATTTGGCAACATTGGGTATCCATTGGGTATGCAGGATATTTATTTACATATTCCCATCCAAAAAGAACACACATGATTTTTCGGGTTCCATTTGGCAGAGTCCTACTGTCTGTTTATTTCTGTAACATTTGCATTTTAGAATGTGACAAGACAGTTCATAAAGTTCCTGCTACCTGTCTTTGCTAATCTGAGAATTCTGGGAATACATGTTTATGCCTATCTAGATGAAGGCCTGACTAAGCCAACCCCTTTCAGATACATTTTTGGCACTTTGAAATGCTATACAGTGTTTCCAAGTCTTGGATATCACAAGATCTGGTCCTTTAGCTGATATTCTAGGCCAAAGACACTGAAATCGCCTTATTGTAGGACAAGATACCAATGGTACTGATTTTTCTTTAATTCATGCTCATGCCTCGCAGGAGAAACATTTGAGTGCAAGAAAGTTTTTTAAAAGCTCTGGACTATTTGCCCACAGGAACTGTCATGGTCCTCAGTGCTAGATTTCATAAGAAGATGATACCTTAAGGCCCTTATTTCTTCTGTACTTCCAGTATTGCTGAAGGAATTTCTGTAGCAAAATTTTGCAGACTGGCCTACTTTTTTGCCTAATATCTTTGGTCTTTTTCTTGCAAAATGTGTGTTTTCCTGGCAAATCATTGAGGAATTAAGTCACTAACAGACATTTGAGTATTCTAACAGCTTTCTAAATTCTTATGAGAAATATTTAAAATCTGTCCCTGATTTGAAGCCTTTGTCCCCCATTATTTTTTACTTTGTCCAGAACCCTTGCTCTAAGCAGTTGAAAGGCATTGTTGCAACCAGGGGTTCATCCATGTATGTCACAGAGATAGGTCTTGGTCTAACAATATTGCATATCTTTATTGTTGTCTTCATCTATTTCCTATTAAGGTTTATTTGGTTATCAGGTCTGTTTGCTTGCTTGGAGGCACACCTATATCATTTCAAGTACCTATGTAACTGTTCCTAGTATGGGTTCTGCATCTGAGACCTTAAAGATATACTGAGAGCCATGCCAAAGAGTTCAGTTTTGTAAATTAAACCTTAAGTCTTTCTCCTTTCAAGCTTAACAATTCAAAGCACTCACTCTTTTGTTAGCTTCAGATACCTCACTCAAAAGAATTTCCAGACTGCAAGCTCTGATGCGTGATCACAGCATACATTTTTCACAAGGACACGGTGTCAATGAAAATAGTCACCACTCTTCATGCATAAGTTAGTTTCTGAAGTATGCTTGAACCAGTGCATTCAGCTACAGGTTTTCTTCCCAAACAGGACTGCAAGGATGGAGGATCTCTACAATTTATGTATGCGGAGTGAGGACTGAAGTGCTGAGTAGAAAAAAAAAATCTAAAGCAGTAATGCATCCTTTTTATGGAGAAAACAAGATCACCTGGTTGCCAAACAGACTCTTTTCTAATAGAAAGGTAATTGTAGCACTTTTTTCTAGGATGACAAGTACGACAAGACTTTATGTGAGATGATGCTGTACTTCTTGGTACATGGCCTTTGTTATTTGAACTTCTTGTAAAAGTTATCCTTACAATAAAAACTGTACAATGGCAACAGTTCTCTCATTATAACAGGAACAATTTAAGGAAAAAGATTCTAGTAGATAGTTTCCATCCACTCTCTGAAGCTGCAATTATGCTCTGTCTGTTAGCCGTGTGCATAATCAGTTCTGTGTTTGTGTGTGTGTGTGTGTGTGTGTGTGTGTGTGTGTGTGTGTGTGTGTGTGTGTGTGTGTGTGTGTGTGTGCGTGTGTGCGTGTGTGTGCGTGTGTCTGTGTGTGTGTGCGTCTGTATGATTTTATTATTAATAAATGAACATTACTACAAACAAATTCAACATCCAGTCAGACAAACACAGCTCCTGCACCTAAACTCTATATATATTTTTTAAAGTACCAAAACAAAACATACATACCTACTCCATATTTAAATACTACTAGAAAAAAAAATAAATAAATTTTATGTGGGGGCACTGCCCAGCCTTTCCCACACCCTCTTACTTAAATATACCAAGTCTATGATCACAGAACCTCGAGTAATGGTAATCAGCACTAAATACTGCAATAGATTACCGCGCAAACATCGATTACTCAAATATTCAACTCAAAGTGCACATTTACTTCTTTATCAGTGTGTGTGTGTGTGTGTGTTTGTGTGTGTGTGTGTGTGTGTGTGTGTGTGTGTGTGTGTGTGTGTGTGTGTGTGTGTGTGTGTGTGTGTGTGTGTGCATATATATATATATATATATATATATATATATATATATATATATATATATATATATCAACACTAATTTCCTGTAGTCCTGGTTTATTTAATTGGTCCTGCTACTGTAGCCTGACTGCAATTTTTTCCTTACTATCACAGCCCTGCTGTGGGGCATGGGCTGAGATTATGAACAGTGCCCTATCCTTACAATGGAGTCTGATTACCTCGATTGTTCCTCCCACCTCCCCCCAAAAATAAAAAACATGCTGAGTGTTTCTAGCTCAGACTCATCCAAGAATATATTTGTGGACAGCAGCACGGACACTAGATGGTTCCGTTTAAGGGAAAGAGTTGTATAGAAGAACCACTTTCAACTGTGATGCATAATATCCTCAAGATAAGAGAACGTGGATCACAGACTGCACACCATGTTAGGGCTAGTCACTTAATGGTGTAAAAATTGTCCCTAGGTGATATGGTCATGTTCATAGGTTTAAAGGTAAGTACTAGGCTAGCTGCCCTTGCAAGACATTTTAAGTCCAGCCAGTTTCCCTTTTTGTGCTTGACATACCTTTCCCATTTTGATATAGATTTGCCTTACCAGTCCTGTGGTTGATAATTTGAAATTACCCCTAATGAGAATAACTGGTATCATACCATAAATAATTTGAGAGGTCCCATACATGGAATAAAACATTTAGTAGCTGCATCCATACATTATTAGTGAAGAGGGCAGTCCTGGGGTATTTTTCTGCTTCCCATTCATAGATCTAAGTCACATGTGAAAATGGACAGAGAAGGACTTTATTTTATGTAGTAGGCGGGGAGTCTGTTCCACAGTATGTTGATTAATGCTGCCAAAAATAGGCATGGGTGTTTGCTAGTGATAAGTGGGTTGAGGAGCCAGCCTACTCTGAATTACACCAGGGACCCATGATAACAATGGGAGAGGTCAGTGTGTCCCTACTGCCCAATATGTTGGTGCCCAGTTCCCTAACTTGGGATACCTGGGATAGCTCTGTTGAGCGAAAGCTGGATGTAAAATCAATCAACCTGCTAAACATGAACTAATAATTTCTACATACAGTGTAGGATCACTGACAGGAAGTAGCTTGGAAGTGGATGACATGATGGTAAGGAGTAGGCTGGACATCCTACATATCTGGGGAATAATACAGAAAGGCAACAAAGCCACTTGGCATCCAGCATATATTAATCTTGAGAAGGACAAAGTAGAACTATGTAGGAATTGTGGTGAGGGAGAGGTTTCATAAGACAATGAGAGATGTCATCAGAATTAGTGACAGAGTCTTGGCAATCAGAATCCAATGTAACCCTAATGACACTATTTGTAATCTCAGTCTATGCACAACAGTAGTGATGTGAGGGTAAGGAAAAGATTGCATTTAGACAGCAGTTGCAGGAACTGTTAGATAAACTAGAAAAACAGGAATTGGTGTTGATATAGGTCACCTGAATGCACACACTGCCACAGACAGACAGACTGAGAGACTGACAGAACAAAATGTGGGGACTGCCTGGGTCCACGTGGTTGGGCAACAGGTGTAAAGAAGGAGATGCTATTCTAGACAAATGCCTTGATGGTGGCAAACACATGGTACAGCAAGAGGGACAGTTACAGATTACGTACAAGAGTGATCAACATCAAACACTGGTAGACTTCTTCCTGGAAAGGAAAGGGCACTGGGGTAAAATCAGTGATTGCAAAATAATCCTCAGTGAAACAGTCTGCTAGCAGCTTAAACCACTGGTTTCCAGAATAAACTGTCAGTAGTGGCCAGAGAAGGCACTAAGGTCAACTGAGACTGTGCTGAAGACCTGGAAGTTGACTGGAGAAAAGCACAAGGGTTGAAGGAATTACAGAAGGCTTGAGCTCCAAAGGAAGGAGATCAAATAGGTGGAGCTGAAGTAGAATGCCAGCACCTAAAAAAGCATGTGTGAGGAGTACAGAACAGATATGCAGAAAAGCCAGGTATGGAAATAAGGTACATAAGGAAAGCTGGTGGTGGAATGCAGAAGTCCTGGAAGTCATCAAAATAAGGAAGGAGTGCAGAAAAATGTGGGAGCTATAAAAGATGGACCAGGCTAGGAAGGTATACTGGTTGGCTAACAAAGAGGCTAAGAAAGGAGATGCAACAGCAAAGAACAAGGCATCAGAGGGACTCCACCAGCTTCCGGAAAGTGGCTTGGTAGATGGCACAAAGAAACTCTATCAGGATGCAAGACAAAGTCAGAAAGATAAAGAAGATAGTCAGACTCTCTTACTAAGTAATA
Source organism: Protopterus annectens (assembly GCF_019279795.1). Classification (NCBI taxonomy): domain Eukaryota; kingdom Metazoa; phylum Chordata; order Ceratodontiformes; family Protopteridae; genus Protopterus; species Protopterus annectens. The sequence continues at coordinate 628,896,054 of NC_056735.1, read as the reverse complement.
CCAGCAACAAGCTGCTCACCAGTCCATAGGACATCAAGGGCAAATAGAAGGAATACTTACAGCAGCTTCTGAATGAAGAAAACCCCACAGAAGCTGTACTGCCCAAGATACAGTTTATGATGAAAGAAGCGGAAGAAGTAAGGACAGCACTAAGGAAAATGAGCTAAGGGAAAGCAGCAGGCTCAGATGAAAATACAGCAGATATGATTAAGATATTGGGTGAGATGGGAAAAAATAACTCCTGAGGGCACTATAGCAGTATGAAGAGAGAAAGGAGTATCGTAGATGACTGGAGAATAAGCAAACTAGTGCCAGTGTACAACAACAAAGGCTACATCCACGACTGTGAGCAGTACAGAGGTATCAGACTGCTGTCACACCACATAAACAGTTCTGGAGATGGAGACTGATGAGTGAATATTTAGACCAGTAGAAAGTAAGATGGGAGTTGAGCAGTTCTGATTCAGATCAAGATGCAGTATAACCAACCAGATATTTGCAGTGAAACTTATAGTTGAGAAGAATCTAGAAGATTTCTAGACTTGGAGAAAGCATATGACAAGGTCCCACAAACACTGATTTGGGCAGTCCTGAGGTGGTTCACTGTCCCAGAAACTATAGCAGAATTAGTACATGCTACGCACAAGGACACAATGACTTAAGCACGGACAGTGTTCAACCTCAACAGAGAGGTTGCCAGTGGGAGTGAGTGTGCATCAAGGGTCACCTTTGAGTCCACTACTGTTCATGCTGGTGATGGACTACATTAGCAAACAGGTTGGTGGGGACAGCTCAACAAAGTTGCAGTATGAAGACAATGTGGCATTACAGGCAGACTCTGAGCTAGAACTTCAGCAAAGAATAGAAGAGTGGAATGCAAACCTGAAGGCACATGGGTTGAAACTGAGAGCAGCTGTAATGGCAGAAAATGGGGTAAACTGGAAGAAGCTAATTGAGATAGAAGGGAAAATAGTGGAACAGGTTAACAGCTTCAAGTATCAGGGAGGCTGAGGAGAAGGGACGTCTGAATGAGGAGGTCAAAGTTAGAATCAGAGGGGCTGCAGCCAACTGAAATAGAGTGTCGGGGGTTGTGTAAGACAGAAGAATGACAAAGAAGGTGAAAAGTAAAGTGTAAATACAGTGGTGTGACCAGTACTACTGTATGGAACAGAAACTTGGACAATGAAGGCAAAGCAGTTGAGGAAGCTAGAGGTGATAAAGTTGAAGTGCATAAGACAGGAGATAGGATGCACATTGTGGGAAATGTGCAGAAATGAGAACATCAAAGCAGAAACCAAAGTAGCTGCAATTGCAGAGAAGGTTAAACAAAACCAATTGAGGTGGTCTTGGCATACATGCTGAAAAGCAGAAGACTATGTGTCAGAAGACCTATGTCAGGGATGACTGCTGAAGAAGGTAGGGAGTGGCATTGAATCGAGAGATAGTGACAGTTGACACAACACCCCATCCCATGTAGAAAATGGGTCTGTATTAGATCGACAAACCAAAATGTCAACATTGAAAATTTGAGCCCCGAAGATCTAAATGGCAGAATACTTAAGTGCCAAAACATCTAGACTGAAACCTTGTATAGAAATGTTTTGCTGGGGGGGGCATGCCCCACCACACACCCCATACGCCCTGCTAATTATATATATACCAACTCCAAGATCAGACTCTGCTGAAAATGAACAAAACACCACAGCCTTACAGCATTCTCACACAATCATCCACATTGCACTGTGCTATCCTTTAAGTCTGAAAGTACTTCTTTACCCTTTTCAGATAAAATTTTCAGGAAAGTACTGCCAATAAATCCTGCAGCTGTGTATGCAGTGTCAGAAATTTTGATGTACTGCTTACTGACATACAACGTATGCATGTTCATTTCCTGCTTTTTATCTGCCATTCACAGTTGTCAGTCTAGATGTTATGGACAAGCAATTAACTGCTTTTGCGACATTCCATGCTCAACATTTAGTCATTATGAGCACTTGAGCTTTTAATAGGGAACCATCTGTCTCTCTCTCTCTCTCTCTCTCTATATATATATATATATATATATATATAGAGAGAGAGAGAGAAATAACTATATATATATATATATATATATATATATATATATATATATTATATATATATATATATATATATATACATATATATATAGGAACACGTTACAATCTCAAAATTCTGAAATACCAAATTTCAGAATCCCGACATCATAAAGCCGAAAGTTCTAAATACCGAAACCCCAGAAGCGCGAATTTCAAAATCCCGACGTTCGGAGATGTTGAAGTAGTGCTTCTGGTGTTGCGGTTTTTGAATGGAAGTTCAGGTAAGTATGAACGTTTAAGGGTGTTGGTTAGGGGCTTTAGTGTGTGCCATTGTGTGTTGTGATTGTGATGTGTGTGTGCAAGGGAAATGTAGGTGTGTGGTGGTATTTTTGTGTGTTTCTGGAATGCGACCCTGGAGTTAGTATATTTAAGTGGGGGGGTGCAGCCCCCCTGCTTGTATGTAGTGTAGGTTTGTGTGTTTGTGTGTGTGGGGAAGGTGTGTATTTGTGTATGTGTGTGGTGTCTGGTTAGTGTAGGATTCGCGATTTCAAAATTTGCGCTTTTGCGATTTCGATATTTAGAGCTTTCGGCTTTAGATATATATATATATATATATATATATATATATATATATGCACACACATTTCTACATATATTGTGTGTGTGTGTGTGTGTGTGTGTGTGTGTGTGTGTGTGTGTGTGTGTGTGTGTGTGTGTGTGTGTGTGTGTTTATGCTTACCCCATTGTATATGTTGTTTCATCTCTAACGGTTTGATAATGTGAACTGATAGGACATGGAATGTTATATTTATATTTATATTTATGTTGGTATGTTCTCCTTGTATATACATATATATGTATATATATATATATATATATATATATATATATATATATGTATGTATGTAAGTGTAATGGCAGTCATGTAGACCAGGTAAGGCCTTAATAATAATGCGTTTGCAATCACTGGTTCCTAAGGCCTAAGGTAAACAACCTTTGTTGTAAAATATCCATGCAGCATTTATTCTTTGTTCTGCTGTCCATGGAAGCCATATATGCTCCTCCACATGTGGCAATGTCGTGTCAAGAAACTGACATATAATCAGTAAGGCTGATAGCTGTGAGATTCCTAAATGTCCCCTTTCTGCTGCTAAAATGTCCCTCTAGCAAGGATGAATAATGCAACACATACTTTTGTGGTCACAGCGATGGGAAGTCCATGCAGTCCCTTGATGCCATGTGTGAGAAGGACAGGGCAAAACTGTAAAGTATTGTCAGGATGATCAAGGATGTTCTGAAAGACCAGAGATTTTTGAAAACTTTATCACTCAGTCTTGAGGCAAAATTGAATTTGTACTTTTGCCTTAAATCTGGATTTAGAAGTTAAAAAAGTGAAACTAAAAATATAAATATATCCCTGAAAAGTTAAAACAAGAATAGGCACACATACATTTTCTCTGTTACTTTCTCTCTCTCTCTCTCTCTCTCTCTCTCCCTCCTTCTTTTCTTCCTCTGTTCCTTCATCTTATTTTATGGTTTGCACATCTATCTTCTTGATGGTCTTCTATTTCCTCCCTTCTTCTTCTATCCTCTCCATTATATCACTCAATGATACTGCTGTGCTGTTTTCCAATTTACTTTGATTTACCATCTGTTCTAAATAATCATCCCTCGACCCACCAGACTGGAGGATTGTGATAATACATCCATCCTGTTGCTCCGTTATGCCCTTGAATAGGTTTTGTTGAAATAACTCTTCCAAGTTGGGCTCTACCTCCTCCTGAACAATGATCTGCTCCTTTCTTCTCTCCTCCGATGCTGACTCTCTCTTTGTGATCACATTTTTTTCCTCTGGCAGCGATTCTGCCAACTCCATATTTTTCTCTTCAATAACCATGTTATCATTGATTACACACTGGGTTACATCATCCATGGCTCTGCTATCTCTCTGGGCTGCCTTCGTACCTGGAACAGAGACAGAAACTGGATATGCCACCTTCAACTTCACCCCCCCCCCTACATCAATGTTGCTCTGGCCAACTTTCTACCTGTAGTACAATTCCCACCTTGGGTATCCCCTACAAAGATGCTTAGTGGGATTAACTCAGTCAGGAAAGGACAAATAAAACTAAAAAAAAAAAATTACCAACAACCAGAATGTCAAGGTGAAAGACGATAAGGAGTATAACCACTTTCTCTTTTAGTGAACAAGAACCAAGGGCTTGTAAATCATAGCAATAAGGAGAGTCCTGGCAGATGGACTAACTCTATATTTATAAAATGTTCCATCTTAACTTAGAAGGTGCAGGTACATAAAGCTGAGATAGAAGGATAAATCTCCAAAAATGTACCTTGGAGGTAAGATAGAATGTAGGAAAGTGATTGCACAGAAGCATAAATGTGGTGTAATTGATCATGCTAAATAAGCCAATAAAATGGGCCTTAAAAATGGGAAATTTAAAAAATGAGGGTGGCATACAGCATGCATTACTATGAAGAGCGAGGAGTCTTGGAAGGAACATGGAGAAGCTACAAGCAATAAAGCAGGTGGGAAAGATGTATTTTGCTATTATCTCCGAAACATGGGTCAGTTATAAAACATAGAGATGAAAGGGCATATGTTGCTTAGGGATTGCAGAGAAGCCATGCAAGAGAGAGAGAGAGAGAGAGAGAGAAAGAGAGCAATATTTATATGAAGGAGACCACCATAAATGGGGTGAGGTAGCAATCATATTATTGGGAATGCACACTTTTTTTATATTAAATGAAGGTGAAGAGAGTTTTGGGGAAAACTACACTTTACTCGCCATAAAAGGAGGATGCTATAGGAGTTAGATTAAAAGAATAGGGTATGAAAAATGTTGTTGTAGCAAGATGTATACAAATCTGCTTGGAGAAAACTGGGAGCTTGCAAGCTCCATGGTGGAAATGGAGTGTGAGGTGATAGAGTTCTTGGACCAAGAGATGGCCAATCCATTGGTGCAAGAGAGTAACATAAAGTATAGAATTTTGGATGTTGTCCTAAGAGTGTCTGTGATCAAAATGTGCTGTCATTAGAAGCTGGTCCAGACTTATGGGTGGGTCATTGAAGAACCTGACCAGGAGTGACAGAAAATGTTCTCTTGAATGTTACTAAGGCTGTAGAGAAGTTATGGTAGGACACAGAGGATTATGATGAAAGTAACAGAGTCAGTGGTAAGGGAAGTGACCAGCAGATTACAAGAGATGTCAATCTTAGGTCCAGTACTCTTCAGAAAATTAATTTCAGGCAATCTGAATGAACACAGGACAGAAGTGATCTTTTGCACTGATATCAACAAAGGTAGTTACAATAGCGGAATATGGGGAGAAATGTACAGCAGACTTTACAAGGCTTACCAAATGTGGAGAAAGATGTCAGTTAAGGTTCAGTGCATAAAAATGCAAAGCACTAAATCATGACATCCAGGTGTGTTGTCTAAGCTGGGTGAAATGGAACTGATGGTGAAAGACCAGAAGAAGAGATCTAGTGTGCTGATCAAACAAGGTTCAGAATTCTTGGACCAGAGTGATAGGGTACTACATCAGTGAAAAGAATCTTGGTATATTTGTTGGGATGGATGCCATAGTCCAAAAAAAGGAAGTAATGCTGCTGCTTTACTATACTCTGGTCATGCCACACCAGCTTGAGGGCTGTTTGTAGTGCTGGAAGCTATACATGGAGATGGACATTAGGTTGCTGGAAAGAGTCCAGAAAAGAACACTTTGAATGGTGTGTAAGATAAAGGTGAAATATGACCTGAGGCTAGAGGAACTGGAGTGTCTTTCAATACAAACCAAAACAGAACAGGACACATAATATTACTAAACAAAATAATCCCCCAGATTTGATAAACTTTGTGTAGGAATAGTGCAAGCCCTACACAGAGTGTACCATGGCCATGTCTGCAGCTCCCTCTTGGTAGCTCGCCTTACATATTAATGAAGGACTGCTACTGAGAGAAATCCATGTAAACAGTTACTGAATCAGTGTAGGGGATGTGTTACAGTGCTCGGAGATGTGTTACACACCCCTGTACTGTCAAAGGGTCTATATTAAATTCTCAAAAGCTGACAATGTCGAATCTGACATTGTCAACACGAGAATAGCGAAACTGCAGAACATTGAACAAGTAAATGGAAATCTCCGTAAGGGGAGATTTCTGTTTACTTCAATGTAGTGCTGTCTCAGAGCTGGTATATTTAAGTAGCGGGTGGAGTGGGGGGGTGCAGGGGTGCTTGCCCCTGCCTACACTGTTTAGTTTTTTTTTTTTCTGAATATTCGATGTTTTAACAGATCAATCACTAAAGGTCGACCTTTAGTGATTCGAACTGTTAACTATTCAATGTTCTAATATAGACCAACTGTCAAAGTGCCGGATGGCACTGAAATACAAAAGTTAATAGTTTTACTTGGCTATTTTTTTTTTTTTTTTGTTTGTAGGGGGTGTGTTACAGTGTCCATAACATACCCCATGTACTGTCAATGTGCCAGACATCACTGAAATGGAATATTAATTGTTTTATTGGCCAGTTTTGTTTTGTTTGCAGGGTGTGTTACAGTATCCGTAACACCCCCACTGTACTGTCAAAGTGCCAGATGGCACTGAAATATAAATATTAAAATTTCCTTTTCCTTTTTTTTATTATTATTTTTTCTTGTGTTTGAGAAGCTCTTAGCAATGAACATGTGCCAGGCATCTGAAAATAGAAACCGGATGCTTTTAATTTTAATGGAAAAGGTCAAGTTTAAGCATAACTGAGAAGGATTGTGTGGCCCAGCCGGTGCTCAGCAGTGCTTAAATGTAACTGAGAGCTATATAGAACTGTATAGCTCTTATAACCATATCTTCAGTAGATGAATGGGTAGAGTGACAGCCTTGTGTGCAGTAAGTGTACAGTTCGAATACAGGCCCTTTGGCTTTTTACATGTGATAGGGAAATGTTTTAAAAAATATTTTTTTTATGTATACATTGACATTTGTTAACCTACTTAGTCCAGCTGGACTAGAAACCCATTTTTAGTGGAGACCCATGGATAAAACCCCAGTTACACACAAGTGTCCAATATATTAAGGTTACACTACCAGATAATGTAGTGAAATGCATATGTTTAGCAGGTATAAAGTAAAATAGGTACACATAATAATAAAGTAACATTATTGAACAATTACCTTCAATATTTTTTTTATTTTTTAAAAAAATCTGGTTTTCCCATAGCCAATCTCTGCTAGTCATTGCTAAGCCAAGCCAAGCAACGCTGAAACAGGACCTGTTTTAGCAGTAATTAGCAACACGTAGCTCCGCTTAGCTGGTTTGGGCACTGCTTAGCAATCCCAGATTAAGCAGTCCTCATCTCAGCTAAGTGGGTTTGTACACCACTAAGCATTGCTAAGAGTTCCCAGTTTAAGCACTGCTCAGCTAAGCTCTGTGGGATCGTGCAGTGCTAAGCAAAGCTTAGCATTTTAAAAAATGGTTCAATGACAGCAAAGGGAAGGAAAACAGCTTTATTTAAGCTGAACATGTGGGAATACAGCAAGAACCTGTTGGTGTTTAATCACTGTAGGAGCTATGGCTGGGGTTGAAGAGGGTGTGTGCTCCCTGGTACAGAGCTGGGGCATTTTGGAGTCCAGGGTCATAGTTGGGCTCCTTGTTAAAGACCATGATGACCGGCTTCTGCAGAGCCAGTACCAGGGCTCTGAATACAAGTCAGAGGCCTGGGACCATCTGGCTCATGACCTCACCAATCCAACAGGAATCCCCCACACTGGTGAGTAGGTGCATCATCATTATGATGACCTGAAGCAAAGAAAGGGGGAGCTGCTGGCCCAATGGATCCAAGAAGCTCTGGACTGCAATGCCCCAGAAGTTTGTAAGTATACGAACCATTAATTTACCAAATTCTAGTATGAATATCTGATAGATAGGTACACATAATGATGTGTTTTCCCCCCACAGTTGCTGCGGAGGGGGCTTGCAACTTGGAGGCCCATGCAGGGCACCTGGCCAGGATGCACCAAGAGTGTGGTGAGTACAGACATATCTTGCAATATATAGTAATCTAATTATGAAGGAGTACAGTAGTAACTGCCAGTGGGTATAGTCTGTTGTGAGTGTACTGCAATGAATGTGTACATAGATCTGGACTGATATAAGTGAGTATTGCCAGGTATAGTTCAATATAGATGAAAGCATGAAACATGCTGCTGTTACAGAAAGAAGTTAATACAGCATTAATAATGTGTGGGAATGACATGTGTATACTGTATTAATAATCCATGTTCTGGTAATAAAGTACATCAGCATTGAAAATGTGAAAGGAATACATTAACTGCATTCCTAATCTACAGGAAATACAGTACAACTGCAGTCAGAATTGTGAAGAATTACAGGTAGTGCTGCAGAGATTGTGTAATAACAGATGTCTTCCAATGCCCGCATTATTTAAAGTGTAGAACAATAAAGATTGTCAGCTGTATACCAATCACTGTGTCATGTCACCCTCAATAAATGTGTGTTCTGCCAATTGTTGTGTGTATTCTGGGCTGTTGTTCAATGAATCAAATATTACAGGTTTTGTGAAGTAAACATGGGTATAACATTATGAAGTGAATGAAGGTTGGCCAATAAATAACTGTCAATCTAAAGTGTAGATGTGGAGCTGTACTACAAGATATAATGCAATATATTTGTTCTGCACTAAGATCTGAACCTAGAGTAGTACTGCATAATGTATTATAGTGTGTTTCTCCCAGGATTGTCTTGTGTTAACCTTTGCGTTTCAGCTATATGTATCCCTGAATGTAGGTATACTGATGCAGGCAAGTATGAAAGTATAATAGCTGTAGACTGCAAATATACCATTTGTAAATGCATATGGTTCAGATAGGCAACCCAGCACCCCAATATGATCTGTACAGATTACACATATTCCCATCCATGAGGGGTTAATTGTGTACTCCTGTATTCTAAGTATTAATACACCGTTCACCTACTATCTCTCTCATGCACAAATCTCATGCGTGTATGTTCAACTGTCACTACAGTCTTGTGTGACACTTTACCTATATTACCAGGTCGCACTTTGTTACCAGGTGAGCTTTAAGTGCATATCACTCAATCAATGTATAGCAGTGGTCCAGTAGCTCAGTGTGTTATACAATATATATTTTGTTCATTTTGCCACACAGAGATTGGGGTTTGAATCTAGGGACAGGTGCTAAAATATATTTATAGTAACAGACAAGTAGTACTGACTATTTATAGAAACAGTTATGTGTTGTTAAGAGATTTTCTCCCCATAGGACTTACAGGTAAATAAATGTCTTTACTAGCTGTATGAAGAGTATACTGATGCCTATGTCCAGATGTAGTAGTGTGTAAACAGCATTTCTCAGCAAGGTGATAACACTCCATTAAATAAAACAACATGAAGTACAGTACTATTCCAAGTTAATAAGACAAATTAAATGGTCTATTGTTGGTACAGCTGTATGCCTCATGTATCTGTGAATGTGTGCTGACAATCTAACCCCATGCCTGCCAATGAAGGCAGGATAAGTGTAAACTCTCTGTACTGTGCACGATACATGTCTCTCAAGTGTCAGGCTGTCACAGATAGTGATCACTGCTGCCAGAAACCTTGGATACAGATATAAACCCAGTTGAAATATGCCAATAACACACTCACACAACATCTATGCAGAGTACACCTTGGTAGTCATATATGTTCCCCTGACAAGTAATAGTCCCCTGTAGTTATGTACCTGCAGGTGTTACAGGTTGGCCAATACCATCCCATCTGGATACCTTGAGAGGTATGTACATGCTACAGAAGCTATAGGGCACTTGTAGACATAAAGTAAGGGCAGATTTGTAGAGTATTGAGCAGCACTGTTGTGAAAAATATAGCCTATACAGTCAGTAGTGGAATGTCTTTCTCTCCTCCCATCCTTTATCTGCATCACAAATTATTTTTCTTATACTATGAGTATGGTTACGTTTTCACATATGTTGTTCTCAAAATCTAATGTTGGGCCTTGTGTTGTATTGTTGATATATATTATAATGGTTGCATACTAACATACCTTGTTGAAATACCAATTTTGTTGGCCTTTTGCTGTAACTGTTACTAGCATGCTGTTACTCCATTTATGCACATGTTCTGTATGCTATGCAGTTCTGTTGTTCTGGGTTAATTGGAACACCCATGCATGCTGTTATAACTAATGTTGAAATGTTCTGTTTATGACTAATCAATGCACTTTGACAAACCTCAACACCATAGCATGCTTGGGTAGGCCAGTTTCAGTGGATCCACCTATCTCACCTCATCTGGCCATTGCACTGGGTCCCAGCACGTCTGAGACCCAACATGGAGCTGCATCCTCCGCTGGTCCTGCACCAACCTTGGGTGCAACTGCCTCAGGAGACGGGGCCCATCCCCCCCAGGTGTAGGCACAGAGAGGATGTTGTCACCCAACCTCAGTTCCCAGGCATGGTGCCCAGGGTTATCTAGCATGATATGGATGACCAACTGCACCAGATTGAAGGCAGACTGGCACACCTGGATGGGCAGACTGGCCCAGCCCCCAGCACAGCCACCTTTAGGGCCATGAAGGGGCAGTGGTGACTACCCATTGGTGGGGAGCTCAGTCCCATTGTTGCCATCTGGGGGCACTTAGTCTTCCGATTCCCAAACACCCTCCCTGTTCAAGGTGTTTACCCCCCTCATGTGTCATGCACCACTTCTGTCTGCTATCTTGTCTGTCTGCAAACACAACCTCTCCTACCCAACTTACATCCCCAAACATACCTACAAACCTTCCACAGCATTCCACTCTATCCTTAAAAAATAAAGGCATTTGTCCCCCCCAGAAAATATCACCCCATACATAGCTCTCCATTTCACCCCCATGTACACTGCCATCAATCATCCCAGCAATTAATCAACAAAGTTACGTCACCCACTCCCCTCCCTGTGGGATGTGAGGCTCCAAATTCCAAATTGACCATAACATGCACAGTTGTTGCTGTAGAAGAAATGGAGAGCTATGGTCCTTTCCTGCACCTGTCCTGCACATCTCAACCTTTCATATTGTTTTTCCACTTGCTTGACCCTTTTCACCACTTTATATCATCCCTTTTTTCTTTTCTTTTTTAGAAATAGCGGGGGTTTAAGCAAGACTAAGTGCCGCTTAGCATCCCAGAGTGTCATGCAGACCTGCTTAAAATGCCTTAAAACTGCTTTAATCACCTTATGTGCTCCTGAGACTGTTATATGCATCAGTAAAATAACCACCACTGTCAAGTCTCAGACCCAGTAGTAGTAGAAAAAGCAAAGAACCCAGTACCTGCTGAATTACAGTATAGTGGATTAGACTACTAGGCCAACTCAGCTCTGGTGAGTGTCTGTTTTTTCTATAAATATGTCATGCATTACAGTGATGTCACATCAGCAAAAATACACATTGCTGCCAAGTTTCAAACCCATGACCTTCTTAATTACAGCATAGGGCATCGTTCCACTTAGCCAACTCAGTTCTGGAGAGTCAGTGGTGTTTCTATAACTATATCAAGCATTACAGTGATGTCACATCAGCAAAAATGTACACCCCTGCAAACTGTTGAACCCAGAACACTCTGAACTACAGTACAGCACAGTGCAGTGAACTAAGCCTATTCAGCTCTGGTAAATAAGGGGTGTTTCTATAACTATATCAAACATTACACAGATGTTAAATCACCCCTGCCAAGTATTGAACACAGGACCCTCTGAAATACAGTATAGTGTACTAGTCCACTACACCAACTCACCTCTGGAGAGTAACTGCTTTTTCTATAAATATATCAAGCATTACACTGATGTCACATAGGCAGAACTATATACCTCTGCCTAGTATTGAGCACAGTACCATGTCAATTACAGAAGAGTGCATTAGCTCACTTGGCCAACACAGATCAAGGGATTAAATGGTGTTTTTACAAACATATCCTGCTTGCCAGTGCCACACTACTTCTGCATATAATGGGATAAATGACAGTGTACATGGGCCTGTGATGCAGACACCAAACCGGAACACAGCCAAGTACATGTTGTTGGATGAATGGCAGGTCTACAATATCTGGTAAAGCTGACAACTGCACAGACTGCTGTTGCAGAATTTCCACAGTTGTGCCACCTACTTATGGCATGGCTGTCATAAAGCCTATTCTGTGTGCTGAAGTATTGACAAGTCAGTGCAGTTTGAGGTTGCAAAAGCATGACAGACAGGTCAGTGTCACACATCATACCCATCTGAACACACATGTTCATGCCAATTCTGTGTAATACACTGTATGCATGCACATATGTCTTGCAACTACATCTACCATAATAATGACTCAGTAGTTCTATCTGTTACTTTCCTAGCATGTCTGACATCAGGGCACCCACAGTCCTGACCCACAGTCCAGTCAGTTGCATGACAGCTACATGTTTGTCAATACAACATAGAAATAACTGACCCCTGCAATGTCCAGCAGAACTGGTTGTTGTTACCGCAGTCACTGCCACCCACAGTAGCATATCAAAGGCCTGGATGGTGGGATACATGCCACACATATCAATGCATGTCTTAAACCTCCCCTACCACTCTCTGGATGGTACTACTACTTAACATATGTATCAGAGGCACATGTCTCACCTGGAGTGCTATGGGTACCCTCACCTTGCCCATGCTGTGACACAAGAGCTGACACTGTTCACTCACTGACATATACAACTTGCTGTCCCCCAATGTCTTCACAATCCCCAGTATGACTCCTGGCCAGAACGCGGCAGATGCAGCCTGCTACACATGCAGTCATATGTTCAGCTACCTGCTACAGAACTAACATACCTCGCAAACACCTAGAATAGGCCATCCATACAATACCCATACATAAAGGGTTGGGGGGGGAATGTTCAGATGACAGGGACATGTGTCAGAGCCTGCCCTTACAAACATACACAGCTGATAGAGCAGCATCAACTGCAGCAGCATGCACATTCAGATGAAAATGATGTATGACACTCACATCTTTCTATCTCCCTACTGACCCCAACACACATTGTTAAACAGTAAACTGCCACAGAATCAGAAGGTCTGTTAGCAATGGCCAAGCATAGCATGCAAAACTGTGGACATACCACATCAATCCAAACAGTGAACAGTATTTCTACCTACCCTCCATGATGCTGTAGCTCCCACACCTCGATAATATCCTCCTCACAGGCCAGGGAAAGGGCCAAGGTGTACATGAAGGCCTTAATTATGGCACTGTGTTGCCATGCCATTGGCTAATGAAAATGCAATTCAGCTGTTATGGATGCTATTATCAAGTGTGGGTCACAGATTGGTGCACAGGTAATCACCTGCTCATGAGCATTACCTACAAGCTGTTGCCTATGGTAAACAGGTCTGACACTTTCTTCATGAAGACAGGCTGTGATTCACTAGGATACTACAACTGGATTTTTTCTCACAAAGGAGTACAGCACTGTACCAGGTATGTCATAGAATTAACCATGTAATGGAATGCAGATGGGGGATGCAGTCATGGGAAATAGGAATTTCAACAGTAGGTCTCAACAACATTTCTTGGAATGACATGTTGCTGTTAGTCTGCTGTCCAGCACCTACATTTTTTTCCTCTTGGCTCTGTCTGCAGTGACATAGATCACAATTCTGGCCCCTGAGTCCCCCCAGCAATGATCAGCTCACCTATGAATGCTACTGGATTGTCTGTTGTACAATAGTGACAGTACCTACTGGTAGATACAGCTGGCATATCACATCATGTACTGTCAGTGAGCCCCTCTCAGTCTGTGAATGTCCTACAGGGTTAGTTCAAAGATTGTCCAGGTGTCCCTGACTGTTCCCAACATACTCTGGCTAGGTCGCTGTGTACTCCACACCTGTATCTCATTGCCTGACAGCTATGGCTAGCATACATGGTGGCCCCTGCAGCAGGACAGCAGGTTATAGACAGTAGTAGTGGGGGGACACATGCTCCTCCTCAGCAACAGTGTGTACATATTGAGCATACAATGTAAGGGAATGAATACAGTACCAGATATTAATGTACCACTACTATGTTTTGAGGGGTCTGGCATGCCACAGACACTTTCCCCACACTCTGGGGACAACCATTATATATTGTTACTCTGGTTTCCAGACATCTACATGTGCCTGGAAGGGAGTCTACATATATCAGGCACATGTAGACATTCCGCAAACATCTAGGTACTGCAGATGTCAGACACCTAATAGGAGGAAAGCCTACACCATATATGCACTGCTCTCAATTATTGTGTAGCACAAATGCTGCTGGAATGTCCACATGCACTTGTAATACCACTCACCTATTTGTCGGATGTAGGCTGTATGACATGGTACTGTAACAGTGCTCATAGGAGACACACCACAGTTGATGACAATGATGCATGTGGACACATAACAACACAGTCTGTCACAGCACACAGACCATAACTGATATATCTAGGACCATATGAGGTTACTAGGCTATGGGCCCTGAGTCCCCATATGCCTAGGCCAGATGTTAGCCTATGTGTATGTAAGGCAGCACCTGATGCCCCAGTCTAACAGGGACATAGGTGGTATCTCGCAGGTGTATATGCAGTTAACTATCCAGCTATCCAGGTTCCACCTGCAAAGGTATAAATAGCTACCCTGCCTAATGTGGACAGGGTGACCATTCCACAGCAGGGTGAGTGTGTGGGACACACATCTGAGCCACCAACAAGCCCAGCTGATGTCACACACCAGGTTGAGGACGTATGTGTGTGTTAATAGAGTGGAGATTGAGTTGCAGTTGTGCAGCAGTCCCAACAATGTTGAGTCCATGATTGCCTTGCATGCCTGACAGAGGTCACCTCTGAGGATTATGTATGAAACCAGGTAGAGCGTTGGGCTTATAGCCTATCTGTGTATGGTAGATGTTTGAGGCCCTGGTATTGCTTGGTAGGGAACTTCTGTGATGTCCCCAGTTGCTGCATGTGCTGTGTGAGGTGAATGACGAATGGGGCATTACAGGACCATAGGATTATAGGATCATATGATGTTACTATGCTATTGGCCCTGAGGCTCTTGTACGGCTAGCCAAGAGTTTAGCCCATGCATAGACAAATCAGTACCCAATGCCCCTGCCCAGCAGGGACACGGGTGGAATCCCGGGAATTTATTTTCTATTTCCCATCCAGTTATCCAGATTGTGCTTAAAAAGGGGTAAAGAGGTACTGTGCTTGATGTGGACACCAAGTCTATTCCATAGATGGGGGAGTCTCTGGGACACAAATCTGTCCTGCCAGAATGTCTGATTGATGTCACAGACCAGTTTGAGGCCGTGTGTGTGGGTTACTCGAGTGGAGCTTGACTTGCAGATATGCACCAGTCCCATCAAGGTGGGGTCCAAGATTGCCTTTTATGCCAGACAGAAGTCACCTCTGAGGAGTCTGTTTGAAACAGAGTAGAGGGATAGAGCTTTAAATTATCTGTGTATGGTAGATTTTTGAGGCCCTGGATTCTCCCGGTGAGGAACCTCTGTGGTCTCCCCATCCACTTGATGAAGCCAAACTGTGTGGGATCGAGTGTTTGGAGGTTGCCAATATTCTTGTTAATTAGGTCCATGATAATCCATTCCATGGCCTTGCAGATCAGTCTAGTTAGGCTGATGGTGCTATAATTTCCCAGATCAGTGGACGCCCCACCTTTGTGTAAAGGGATGCCAGTGACTGTTCTTCACTCAGCTGGGACAAAACCAGTACTCAGGCTTTGGTTGAATAGGGTGCCCAATGGTGCTGCAAGTTCCTGCCTGGGTTCAGGTAAGGATGCAGCCTGGGGTGTTATCAGGTCCCATGGAGGCTGTATTTTTTGCCTTTGAAAGAGCAGTGATGACCTGATCCCTAGATATAAGGGAAAGGAGACAGGTACTGGGAATGTCCTGATTTACTGATGGGGGACAGAGGGGTGAAATTTTCTCTGAATCTATCAGCCAGCACGTTTGCTATACTTATGGCAGTTGTATATGTGGTGTCCTTGACCACCAGTTCTGAACAGATCTGGGTGCTACCTTTGAGATTACGGACATATGTGAAGAAGGCCTTATGATTGTCTCTAGTAGATGTGGCCAATTTGGACTTGAAGTTTGCTTTGGAGGATTTCACTAGTGCTCTTATTTGGTTGTTTAGGCTAAGGAGAGATTGCTTCCAATTGGGCACCTGATCCTTCTTGGTCCTGGACAGCAATTTTTTTTTATTTTCTTATAGAGTTTATTTATTGCAGATGTCCACCAGGCAGGTTTCCTCTTCCTTGTGGAGGATGATTTAGTCCTGTCAGTTATTCCTGATTCCGTGCATTTATATAAATGTTCATATAGTAATTTGATATAGTTTTGGATACTGGTGCCAGTTCCTAGGGGGGGGGCTGTGAGGCTGTTTATACCATCCCAAAGGAGTTTGTAATCAGCTTTGGGGAAGTTTTTTTGAGTGACCCTAGCTAGAGGGGGGTTGGGGGAGATGGTGACTTCAAACGTGACCTCTATGGTCAGATCTTACAAGGGAGGCTGATACTGCAGGGATGCTGCAGTGGTTACTCATGTTGGTTAATACCAAGTCCAAGATATTATCATCTCTTGTGGGGGTATTGACTAGTTGTTCCAAAGCATTTGCATTGACAAAATTGAGGAATCACTGAGAATGTGTGTTCTGGCAAGAGTAGTTCTTCCAGTCTATGTTTGGGTAGTTAATGTCACCCAGGATCAGGGTAAAGGGTTAAATCTTGATAGATTCAAAGAGGTCTAGATAGGCAGTTTGGGCATCTTTGGTCAGATTTGGGGGCTGGTAGCTAGTTATGATTTGTATAGGGGTCTTGCCAATAGTTAACTGCACCTGGAGTGTCTCTTGTGCGTCATACGGTTTGACCAGCCTGGAGGTGTGTATGTCTTTAATATATATACTGAAACTCCACCTCCTTTGGCTTATATACAATGATGGGCCTTATTGTGGGGAACACAGAGATGTTAGGACCCCCATGTCCCTGGATGACATACCCTTATGTATGAGGTAGGCCATGTAGAAGGTATACTATACAACAGAAGCAACATGGTGGTGAAATGTCATGTTGCCATCGACCAGTGTGCACAGATCCCTCATGACTGATTGCTTCCCTAGGATGCTGTTAGTACTGTGATAATATGTGGTGAAATCACTCTCCCCAAAGAGGTTGACACTGCATTTCCTGGTATGCAGGTTGAGGCCATGTTTCTGGCACCAGTCATGTATCTGCATATGACCCTCCTAGGCAGATCTCCATATCACTTGAGAATCCGGTGATAGCACACAGTATGCAGTCATCTACAGACATGGTTGGCCATAGGCCAATGGCTGTGGCCTGCACCTCAGATGTGTACATCACACATAACAGCAGCCCAAACACAGAACAACAGGTTACACTGCTAGTTATGGGTCAGCCGCTTGAGGAGGATTCCCCTATATGGATTAGTTGAGTCGTGTCAGCGTGCCAGTGTGCTACCCTATGGTAACATTTGGTGTGATGCATATTTGGGAACATGCATCTATTATGGACGAGTGGGTTATACTGTCAAAGACTTTGTCCAGGTCAAGGTAGGCAGTGTGCACTGTCACCCCCCCCCCCATCCATGGCTTTGGTGACTGTGTCAAAGAGGTCAGAGGAGTGCAATAGACATGATCCCTTCCTTCACAAAACCTACCTGTGCATGATGGAGTGTGTGGAGGTCTCCAATGTCCTCGTTAATGAGGTTCACTATAAACTGTGCTATGGCCTTGCAGAACAGCTTAGTTAAGCTGATGGGTGTATAATGTGACGGATTGCTGGATGCCACACCTTAGTATTAAGAGGTGACAGTGGTTGTCCTTCACACAGCTGGGACAAAGATGGTATTCCAGCCTCCATTGAATACAGTAACTTATGGTGTTGCAAGGTTATGCATGTGGTCATGTAGGATGCATCCTGTGATGTGATAGGCTCCCATGGCAGATGTATACCATGACTTTCAAATGGCAGTGGTGACCTGTTCCCTACATACAGGAGAAGGGGGCAGGTACTGTGGACATCCTGATGTACTGATGGGGGAGACAGGGGGTGAAGCTTACACTTACTCTGCTAGGCATCAAGTATGCTATACCTACAGCACTGGTATAGCTGGTGCCCTTCACCACCAAAAGTGAGCAGATGCAAGTGCTTCCTGTGATGTTGCAGACATATGTGCAGAACAGGAGATGATTGTCTGTAGTGGATGTCGACAATGTGGGCTCTTGGTTTGCTGTGCAGGTTTCCATTCGCGTGTTCATGGTCAGGAGACATTGCTCCAAAATGGGCACCTGCTCCTACTTTGTCTTGGCCAGTGGTATGTTATCCCTGTTATAGACACTTATGTATTGCAGATGTCCACCAGACAGGTGTACGTACCCTTGCAGAGGATGATGTAGTCCTGTCGGGTATACCTGACTCCATGCATTTATACAAATGCACATGTAGTGCTTGTGTGTATGTGTGGATATTGGTGCCAGTCCCTAAAGAGGGGTTGGGGCTGTGAAGCTGTGTATACCATCCCCCAGGAGGCTGTATTCCACATTGGAGGTGTATGTATGTCTGACCCTAGCTAGATCGGTATTGTGGGAGATGGCAACTGCAAATGTGACCTTTTGATGGTTGCTTTACCATGAAGGATGACACTGTAGGGATGCTGCAGTGGCAACTTGTGTTGTGTAATATCAACTCCAACACACCTTCACCTCATGTAGGGGTAACCCCTAGCTGCATCAACATGTTTGTAATTCCACTGTTGATGGCTCTCTGGCCATTTGTGTGCTGGCATGCTACATCTCCCAGTGTACATTTGGGTCATTCAAGTGAGCCAGGATCACAGTAGAGATCCAAATCATAACACTGTTGATGAAGTTCATATAGGTAGACTGGGCTTCCTGGTCACATGTGGTGGATGGTAGCTAGCTATGATTTGAATAGGTGTGTTGGCAATGGTGAACTGTCCCTGAAGTATCCCCTGTGCATCTTACTGCCTGTAGAGCGTGGAGGTGTGTATGTGTCTAATTTATACTGACATCACATGTTCCATGTCATTTCCACCCACACTTTGGGGTATGACTGCATGATAGGATGGTTGACCAGGTAAGGCTGGGGTGCTATCTGCAGCTTTGAATCATGCGTGTGTGACTGCACAGATGTCAGCCTTTCCAGGGTTGGGAATGCTTGCATTGAGGGCAGGGTCATGTGTAGACTCCTAGTATTTAGCAGCATGGCCTTCAATGTGTGCTGCACTGACAGTTGTATGTTGCTAGTGATAACCTCACCAGTTTTCCTAATGAAGGCAATATGGGGGGGCAAGAACAATTGCCAGATGCCTGAAGGCCAATTGAGACAGATGGAGGCCATCTCTGTCGAAGCATCATGGTCTGTTGACCATATCATCCCAGGCTCACAAGTACTGGAACCCCTTGGAATATTACAGGATAAAAGGCCACACGTTAAGGTCAATCATTTCCTGAATATATTGCGGCATCAGTTTGCGTGACAGTGGAATGGTGCATAAGACTAGGGACATACCTGCCTGGGACACATAATCAGTGTGCTCACTCATATCTCACTGCATAGCTGAGGGACATACATCTCAGGTCAGACACACCAACACAGACTGTGACAGACTCATGACAGTACCTGTTGGTGAGAGACAGCAGTGTGTATGTGATATACTGGATTCTGTCATCTGGCACATAAGTAACTGTGACCATTCACATATACAGCCAGGTGAGAGGCACATCAGTGTGTCTCACAATGGAATCTCCTATGTCAATTTGTTTGACAGGTGGTGACACCTGCATGGCCGTGGGACACAGGTGTGTGGCCATGTGTGGTATGTACTGTGTGGATGCATATGTTGTGGATCTCTGCATGTGTGTGTGTGTGTGTGTGTGTGTGTGTGTGTGTGTGTGTGTGTGTGTGTGTGTGTGTGTGGGTGTTGTGTAGGTGTGGGTGGTGTGTGAGGTGGACTGATTGTGTTCATAACCTGTTCATGGACACATATGCATGCTTGACAGGGAGATAGCATGGACTGTAGGTTCCTAATGTCATTGCATCTCTCACACAGTGTGTCCCTTGCTGGTGTTTGTAGATGATGTATGCCCATATCAACAGGACTGGCAGAGGAAACTGTAGGACATTGTCCAGACATATAGTCCAGAATCTGAGGGAGGAAGGCCAGGGAAACCTATGGGTAGTCCTACAGCCCAGGTGCTAAGTACAACAGTAGGAGGCTGACATCACTGCATACAATGTAGACAGGCTATGAACAAGAAATAATAGGTTCAGCAGGACAATGCATTTGAACACCTTATAGGACATGCAGCAAGTAGCAGGGAACAGTAAGATCAGGAGGGCAATGCATGATGTATTGCCACTTTGTTGCTGAAAGCCACATACATACTGTGGTGATGGATGGCAGGGTATGATGCGTGAGTTAGCGGTGGATAGTGGTGGCAAATGTGAATTTGCAGGGTGTGTACATAATGGTGAGCATTGTATGTGGTCCTGTGATGTGTTCCCTTCTTGTCTTTCAGGTGGGATGTACCACTGGAGGAATCCACCTATCTCAGAAGTTGAGACCGTCACCATAATTGATGCCCTTAGACTCCATCACCAGGTGCTGCTGTCAAGGAGTCACCATAACCAGCAACAATGCACTGCACTGTGGGCAGACCTCATGGCATCAGTTAATCATGTGGGCCAGCATTACATGAGCTATGAGCAGGTCTGACACCAGGCCATAGGTCTGATACATCATGCACGGCAAAGGGCTACAGCTCTGGCTAGGGACCATGCTGGCTCCAGTGGAGGGCCTGCTACACAATAACTCTCAGCCACAGAGTAGTTCCTGGCAAACCTGGGTTCAGCTGCCAGCTCACAAGAGTCAATAACATCATATGTTGTGGATGTGGATGGTACAGCTTCCACAGCAGAGAAGTGTCCTGGTAAGCATCCAGTTGTCATCACATTAATACTGTAGCATTCATAGTGGCAGCCTTTGCATAGCTGTGTACATATTTCAGATCAGTTTGTGGGGAGGGTTGTAATGCATATGTGTGCATATTGTGAATGTCAGCAGTGTGAGTAGTATCACGGTTTGTACTGTACATATTGATATATGCAGATATTATCTTGCAAAAATGCCACATTTGTGTCTGCTGACAATATCTCTCCCACGCAAATCTATAGGTACCTCTGGTGTGGCCAGGGGTCCATCATGCTGTAGCCAGCGAGTGTGGCACTGTTTTGTTATGGGTAATCTATACTCTAGGCATGATAAGGGCTGCCAGTTTGCTGTGGACACAACTGTTTAGCTTAGCCATATTGCAATACTTGCATATTCACTTGTGGAGGGGTTTACTGTAGTACATTACATTGGTAATCATAGTAGCACATTTGCAGGAGTTGTAATATATTAGCACATATTTTTGTGAAGGTGGAGGCAGTCTGCTATAAAGGGGTGCATTACTATTGTGGAAAAAGGTGCACCCTGTTTCAGGTGAAGGTCCATCACATACACTGATGTCATTTATCTCACAGGTGTATTGTAGTAGCAACATTAACTGGACATAGCTCCACTGCATGCTGTTATGGGCCTGTCTTGTGGGTGTCTGTTGTGCTCTGCTTGTGTGTTGTGCATGGCATCAGTCATAAGGTGTGGTCTGTATAATGCATTTGTGGCACTTCACCTGTATGTATGTCATACCTCTCAACTGTCCCTGATTTCCAGGGATGTCTCTGATTTTGACTCCAAAATTTTGCTCTGTCTCTCTTAATCCCTCCTAAAACTTGTGTCTCTTGGAGGAAAGGTGGTGAATTATACTCAATAAATAATGGCAGTAAGTAAGAGTTATAGATTTTTTTTTATTTCACAAAATGTATACTAATTAACATTATTTTATTCTGCCAATGTCTCAAGTTAATAGTATTAATATTTTACAAACGTCCCTGATTGTCCCTGAATTTTGTCTGGGTTTGTCCCTGATTTGTTAAAATATGTACCTGACTATTTGAGAGCTATGGTGTGTGTGTGTGTGTGTGTGTGTGTGTGTGTGTGTGTGTGTGTGTGTGTGTGTGTGTGTGTGTGTGTGTGTTTGTGTGGCTCAGCAGACATTATAGTGCAGGACTTAATGTAGTCATGTTGTCATCCCCTCACAGGTGACCATGGAGGTTGGAGTGTGTCCCCCTCACAACCTGATGTCAGTGTCTTATCAGACTCTGATGATGATGGTGACCATAGTGAGGCACAGGTGGGGTTGTTTAGGGCTGAATCTGTCTCATTGGTTGACATCCCACTTCCACCCCCAATGTCCACACACACATTCAGTATGCCCACACATACCCAGTCCCCAGCAGCCACAGATATTGGACAGTCAGAGCATGGTGGCATTGAACAGGCAAGTGTGGTGGATATTGCATCTACGACTGTAGACAGTAGCCATAGCTAGAGAGATGGCAAGGACCCGCAGAGGCAGATTGACAGGGGTGCTTGAAGGAGGAATGCTGCCCATCCTGCACCTGTCAGAAGTGTCACAGCACGTGTCACCCGATGCATGTTTTGGTCTGTCATGAAGGCACAGGTACGTTGTGAACGGTACACCAGACAGATGTTCAAGTTCATGGATGCCACACTGCCTGGCATGCATGACTCCATCCACTGCATTGGTGATGCCTTACATCATTTTGCTGATGTAGAGGGTAGATGGTGGGGTGAGACATTGTCAGTCCTTAATCATGCAATGTCTGTGCTTGAAAATGTGATGGGAGTAGGGAGTTGGACACATAGACGTAGGTCAGCAACAACATCAGCTGAGAGCTCACTTGGCTATGCACAGTCACACTCCTATACTAGCAGTACCACCAGCACTGCTGAAGGGGGGTGTTGTCCACACCACAATGTGGCAGGCCATGGGCACGTGGTCATGGGTGGTCCTGTGAGGGACACAGACCCAGCAGACACTGGTCAACATCATCAAGTAGTACTGCATCTGGCCCTGGACATGGTGGTGCCAGTGCCAGTCCTGGCAGAACCAGTTCCCATATTCATGGCCAGAGATGGTGAATGGTCCATTCTGTCATGTACAGTCCACAGCTGTCCAACATACCATTGTGTAGGGCTGGCACATGGATTGACTGTGTACATGCACACACTCACACATCACTGTCACATGCAGGTCACCACCAGATGCACACATCTCCTCTCCATGCCAGCACCCCACCAGACACACATACACATGATGTCAACTGTGTGGCACAGCCTAAGCCTTTGGCAACCCCACACCACTCCCTGTACATGTGATGATACCTGTGCTGCATCCCTGTCATCCATACCATTGATGCAGGGACATGCTAATATGTGTCTGATGCACATGGTGAATATAGTACAGTTAATGACAGTTTGTAGTGCAGTAGTGTTATGCCCTGTAAGGTGCTGTCTGCTGGCAATTGTCATGCATACACATCAAAGTGTATGTACCGTTGTGCCATGATACTGTATTGCTGTTCGTATTGCTGAGTGACTGTTGTCTCCCAGACCTTATTCTGTTTCTGTTGCAGGTGCCTGTGTGTGCATGTCATGGGGACCTGCTGCCAATACAGCAGCTCAGAATGGCATAGTGGCAATGCAGAAATGTGACATTGCCAAGGTACGGCTATATATGTGCATGGTTACCTAGGTGCATATGTGTAGAACAGTGTGTGAGGGACAAAGGCGGACAGGGTAATCTTGCATGCATACCCATTGACACAGCATGTTACTCTTGATACGTCACCTGGGAGTTCTGTAGGATCACATGTTGGTAGGATCATAGAAGGTTACTAGAGTAATGGCCTTGGGTCCCTTACAAGCCTAGACATTACTTTATCCCCGAAAGAATCATTGATCAGCCTCTGTTGCCCCTGTCATTGAGAGACAAAGGTGCAATCCCTGGGACAGATTTGTGGTTTCCCATCCAGTCATCATGGCTGCACTTGATGAGGGCCTGCATGGTAATCTGTTTGACATGTCTGGGAAGTGCATTCCTTAAACTGGGCAGCCTCTGGGAGACAAACCTGTCATTCCAGCAGGTTTTGTTGATGTCGCATATCAGATTCAGTCCTGTCGTGCTGGTAATGTGCAGAGAGTTAGACTCAAATATATGGGCCAGCTGTTGAAGCGCTGGGCACAATGTTGCCATCTAGTCGTGCCACAGCCCACCTGTGGACAACCTGTCCAGTATCGAATGGGCCACTACTGATTCAAGGCTGTCTGCATGGAGCAAGTGTTGGAGGACATTGATTACCTTTGTGGGTATTACTATGGCTTTTCCAGTTGCTGCAGATGTCTGGATAGGTACATACCAAATGGGCCATGGTACTAAATTATTGCTGTACTGACTAAGGACTACACAGAGGTAATGTCCACCTTTAGTCTGCATGCACTCCCTTTACCTATGTGGTGAACCACGTACAAGCCTTTTCTGACCACTGCCACTACCTGATAGCTGAATGCAACAGTGTTAGCAACCTGATTACCCAGGTCTCTCAATGCAGGTTGTGTGTTTATGGGCTTGCCTTTGATGTGGGAAATAGTGGGGCCATGTCCTTGCCATATGGTATGATGGTACTCTTTCTGCATTTGGGTTGACACCAGGACCTTGGCACCATTCCATACCAGGAAATCACAGTGCTATGCAAAATGTACCACACATATTACATAAAACTGTGCTCAGTCCAATAAACTCTGTACCCACACTACATATGTCTCAGTTAATAAGGATAGCATACAGCCACGAGATCCCTCAGCCAGTATATCACTGAGGTGCTGGACTGTTTAAACAGGTTCATCAGCCAATTGGCTGTAGCACACAAAATCCTGGACTGGAGTACAGGTAGGATTGGCCTAGAGTACCACTGTTAATACTGATGGTCATACTGGGCATGCTCCTACACTTAGCTAATTTCAGCCCATGTCTCAACCCACATCTGACTATAGAACTTTGATGTCCATATATGGTTGTGCATACAGATGGCTAGGTACACCTTAACTGTCTCTTCCCACCCCCATCAGACATGATTACCCTCATCTACCCGTATGTGGCACACATAAGATATATCTGGATCTGTTGAGTGTGATATATATATATATATATATATATATATATATATATATATATATATATATATATATATATATATATATATATGTATGTATATGGATCTAGGACTTTTGAATAAAAGTTCAAAAGCCTGAATCCATTACCACCGAACATACTTTAAGGAAAGTGTTTTCATCAAAAAAGCACTTTTGTTAAAGTATGTTAAAAAAAAAACACAAAATTTACTTGAATGCAGGTGGCAAGCTCCTGTGCACCCCCCCCCGATGTCAGAGGCCGTGCCCCCACACCCCCCCAACTTTAATATTCTCACTCCTAGGTTGCACTACAGTGGGGAAAATGGAATTTTCCCTTACCACACCGTAGTACAACCGGAACAACAAGCATACTTACGTGAAAGTGCTGCTTCGGTGAACAGCACTTTCGTGCAAGTATGCTCACCAAATTGGGATTTGGTGAAAGATGCAGTTGAGCATCTGTATGGATCCCATATATACATAGGTAACGTATACAAATATGTCATTCATAGAAAGGCAGAGACAGGGGAGAGGGAGACAGACAGAGAGAGAGAGATAGACAGAGAGAGAGAGAGAGAGAGAGAGAGATAACTTGAAAGGCATAGAGTGATGTAGTGCTGCAGCCACTCATACACCAATAGTAACCAGTGGCATCTGCAAATATTTTGGTGAGCTCCATTGTGTAATATTAGTTAGGTAGGGGTTGTAATCTCACATCACCTGTCTTGTGAGTGTGTGTGTGTGTGTGTGTGTGTGTGTGTGTGTGTGTGTGTGTGTGTGTGTGTGTGTGTGTGTGTGTGTGTGTGTGTGTGTGTGTGTGTTTCTGTATCTATTACACATACAGCAGAATACACATGCCCAACAGGCCTATGTCTGTTTAATGGTCACCCATTTTATGGCCCTGTGACTAGTGTCCTCCACAACAGTGACCTACCCATCAACAGCCACTGATATCATCCACCCCAACAGCAGTGGCAGACACTCTCCAAATGCATAAGCTCCATGGTGCATGTGATAAGTACATACCACTACAGTATATTTCCTGCCTATGTGTATGCAATGCCACTACATTATAAGGCCTATTCCACCCTGTTATGCCCCCATTGCACTACTTTACAGGGCCTATAGATGTCATCCACCTTAGATGTACCATTGGACATGCCCCAGGAATATAAGCTTCATGGCACATGTGGTAAGTACTTAGCACTGTAGTGTTGATTCTAATCCCAGCAACAGCAACTCAGTTAGTCTGTGTGTTTAAGTATATCCCCTTGGGGCTGTGTGTGTTTCCTGCCTATGTGTGTGCAATGTTACTACATTTTAAGGCCTGTTCCACCCTGTTAACCCCCCATTGCACTACTTTACAGGGCCTGTTGCTGTCATCCACCTTAGATGCACCATTGGACACTTCCCAGGCATATAAGCTCCATGGTGTACACAGCAAGCATGTAGCACTCTAGTAAGTACAGATAGAGAGATATGGGTTCTAATCTCAATACTGGCAACTGTGTGAGTGCATGCGTCTGTGTATGCATATCCCCTGTAGCAGTGTGGCTGTCTTGCCTGTGCATGTGCAGTGGTTGTACCATTTTTGTGGACCTGTTAACCCCGCCCCCCATTGGCAACCTATTCAGGGCCTACTGATGTTATTCATTTTAGAAGCACAGTTAGACATTTTTTAACACAATAACACCATAGTGTATCCAATATGTAGGTCGGTCTGTAGCCTATGTATCTAGATAGCTAGGGGTTCTAATCTCAAATGTAGCAACTCTGTGAGTGTATTTGTGTTTGAATGCATATCCCCCTGTAGTACTACTAGTAGTAGTAGTAGTAGTAGTAGTAGTAGTAGTGTGTGTGTGTGTGTGTGTGTGTGTGTGTGTGTGTGTGTGTGTGCGCGCGTGTCAGTTATACCATTTTAAGGACCTGTCCAAGTCTGTTAACCCCCCACTTGCAATCCTTAAAACACTTGCAGATGTCATCCACCTGAATAGTAGCAGCAGACACTGCAAAAACATATAAGCTCCATGGTGCATGTGAAATGTATATACCATTATCATATGTAAAACTAGCCAGGTAGGGGTTCTACTGCCAACAAGGGCAGTTCATGAGTGGCTGTGTGTGTATGTATGTATATCCCTTTACAGCAGTGTGACTGTGTTAGGGCCACCATCATTCCTCTCAACACCTTAGAGCAAGACATCTGGATAAAGCCATACAGAAAAGTGGGACAAAGGCCAAAAATTAAGGTCAATCTTTAAATATTGCTCTTACAAACATAGAAAGTAGATAGCATAACAGGTTATGCATTAGCATGCATTTTCTGAAGGGTATGAAACTTGAAATGAAAATATCTGTCATTATTGTCTAACATCAGTCTTTAATCATGTGCCACTAATTTGCCAGAAAACCACAATGTTATGACAGATGGACCTATAATATGTGGCAAACATCAGGACACTCTGCAAAATTCTGTAAATGTAAGAGGTATGGCCACCACCTGTTCCACCCTGCAGCTTGCAGTCCATGTTTGTTCAGGTGTGACTTGTGAAAACAACTCAAACAATACAGACGTCCTAAAGTTGTGTAATAGTTGCATAAAGCAGTTATGTAACATCAGAAGCACCTTAATGTAATGAGACACAGCATAAGCTATGGAAATGTGACACAAAGAAGCTGTCATACTGGAAAACCAAAAGAACTCCTGTCTGTTGCAGTTGCCGTGCATAAGGTTTGCCCTGCCAACTCTCACGATACTACAAGAAGTGTCCTACATTGTACATTTGATAAGGTGGCAGCCCTACTCTGTGTTGCTCATGTGTTTGCAATATGTAGATGTGTGGAGTCCCTGTCAATAGCTGCTGTCCTCAATGACACACATGTATCTAGGCATGAATGCTAACTGCCACCACCCACATTTGTAGGTACTGCCCAAGGCTGTGGTGACTGTAAGTAGTGGGCTATCTGTCTTTTACCCACCACTTAGTGGTACATCTATATAGATTAATGTGAGGGGAACCACTGACAGACATTTGGCTACTGACTCCATACACTGCAGGGAACCCATGATACTGCACAAATTGTTGTAGTCTGCACATTCTACATTTGTCTGACCAGTGGTTCCTCCTTCCCCTTAAATGTGGGCCTTTGTCCTGGTCTGCTCCAGTTCCAGGCTTTGTCCACAGTTGCTGCTAAATGTAGTTGTAGTTATGATGTGACTGGGATAGAAGATGTAACACCACACACAGGGTTACAGACTTCACACCTGTGAATGTACCTGTTTTACAGGTTGTCCAGCATTGTGCCCCATACATCTGCTGTGGTCCCGAGATGATTTGTGTTGCACTCTTATTATAATGCTTCATATAGGCCATACCTCTCAAACACTTACAGCCAGACATCTGTACAGGGCCACATATAACAGTAGGATACAGGTCCAAACATGGGGACAGGATCTTAATATTTTTCTCATAAACAGAAACAGTTGGTAGACTTGTTTCAGATTACCTTGCATTTTCTTACGGGTATGAAGTCTGCATTACAACTATCATTTATATTTTCACATCAACCTTTACTGGTTTGCCTGACAAATGCAATGTTATGACAAATGGAACAGATATATGAGGCATAAGTGTGGACATTCTGTGACACACTGTCATTCGTGGGGTATGGATGGTACCCACTAACTTGTTGTCAGTACGGACACAGTTATGTGGCAGACTTTATATCCTGGCACTACACTGACTTGTTACAACCTACACCATATGGGTTACTCAGAGCTGTGAACTGTTCATATTTGTGGCCCCCTGTCCCTCCATTTTCTCTGGCTTTGTCCAGCTTTCCTGCAGTAACAATATACTGACATCTGGACAATCTGTAGAACTCCAACCGTAGGTGTAGCTCACATGCAAAATAGTAGGCACAGCCAGTCTCGAGCCATGGACTCTATCAACCACAGTAATGTATTTAGCCCACTAAGCCATGACAGCCACCAGTCAGTGCGGTGTACGGCCTGACACTATTAACCACACACATGCATAGCCCATTGACCCCTGCATATTGTGGAAATGGAACATGTTAGCAAGTTGATTAGGACAGCCCTGGGAATGTGTGGTCTGCTGCTATTACCTTACAAACATATATGTTATTGTAGTTGTGTGGGCACATGGATGGGTTGGGGGTAGGGGACCATACCTCTCAACTGTACAGATTTTTGCAGAATGTCCAGATGTTTGCCTCATAGTTTGAGTCCCTTTTTCATAAAATTGTGGTTTTCTACCAAATTACAGTCAACTCATTACAGACTGAAACACAAAAACAAGCAGCAGTCACGAAGACAGACCTCTCGCCACCAGGAAATAAAGTCAATCACGTTTATTGTACAAAATATATTGTGGAAAGGCTTCCAACCAAGACCAAAAGCACGTAAACGCCTTAATCCATTAACAAACAAAAATGTGCGTTTTCGTCAACTTCTTGACTTCATCAGGATGATGAAGTCAAGAAGTTGACGAAAACGCACATTTTTGTTTTCATCAGTCATTTATACTTGATTGGCTTTCCCAGGCTAGTCCCTTTTATTTATTTATTTATTTATTTTCATTTCTTCCACTGCTAATGACTGTGGCACACCACACAAAGCCACTGCACTAGTTTAAACATTGCTCAGTGGTTTGGACACTCCCCTGTAAATAGGCACACTTGGCTTCTCTTTAACCAGCTAAAACACATGCTGCGGGGCTAAGCATAGCTTAGCAGACTCAGACATGTCCCCTGCTTAGCTGTGCTTAGCTGAGCGCAAACAGGTGCCACTAAGCTCTAATCTGCTTAAACAAATATTTGTTCTGCCTACACCAACACAGTTCTAACCCTACCATGGTTAGTACCTGTAGACACGGTTGCCCTTTTTGCTATTCAATAACCCTGGCTCATTTGCATACACCTAATTGCATATACCTGGATACCAGACTACAACAGGGCCTATCTCCTTAGCACCCACTGTAACCTGCCATTGTATGACTCTGCATGCTGGGCACTATAATGCAATACTTGCATATGTGTAAATTTCATTTCATATTTTACAGTTCTTATTTTTTTTTTTTACAAAACGCCATGTTTTTACATTGCTGTGCACCATTGAAACGTAAAATATGTATTAAAAATTAATTTTTCATACTTTGCATTGCTTTTTCTAACTCACTGACCATAGTTTTGGACATTTGCATGCCTACTGTGCACTATACAGCCTATTTTGGGGCTTTTACAGCCCCTATTTAAAATGTATACTCTGGTACACAGTTTGTAAAGGTGTACATTTGTTATACTGCCACGGCACCTACACAGGTACCTTTCTGCTTGCTGAATCACAAATTCTCCTCACTTGCAAGGATTTCACCAGCTTATAAGGTGATTTGCATTCCACGGACACCTTGGTGTCTGCACACCCCCAGCCCTATTTCATTGATTGCTTATTCTGTGTTTGGGCCGCAACACTATTCCTACATGGAGAATCACTCCATGTAGGCTTTATTGAATTACCCCAAATGAATGGGAAATCTGAAAAGGGAGAATGGAAGAGGGGCATAGAGAAGAAATTTAGTAAAGCAGCTACTCACTGGCTCTACAGGAGTACTTTTTTCACTGAGAGTATTGTGAGAGGATTGTGAACCCATGACTGATGCAGTCCAGTATCAAAAAACAAAAAAGTATATAAAATAAAATAAAAACATGAGGCAGATGGAGAAAGGGTGAGGGAAGGTATACATTAAATGTGCTAAACATCAGACTCAGTAAGCTAATTTACACCTTTCACTGTCAAAAATGTAACATGATGGAAATGACTAGAATATCAAGATTTTTTTTTCTGAGCAAAGGACAGTAGAATTTATCACATTGTATAAATTAAAGGTTTAAAGAAGGCATGCAGGATCTCAAGTCAAGCATATTAGAGCTACTGCAAACAACTTTGACTATATATGTGGAGTCAGCTCAGGCATAGAAAATGTGAAGCTCAAGAGTATGAAGCCCGGGTGAAGGTAGGTGAGGAATATATACCCCTTCTAACCACTCTACCATCAGGGGATACTAACTAGGGAAAGGCAGAGGCAGAAAGTGTATGTCGATGACCCCCCCCCCCATTACAAGTCTAAAGGCACTTCCCTTGATGGTAGCTAATGTGCCACAGAGTAATCAACTTGAAGACCATACTGAGTATCACTGGCTGGGAGTAGTGGAAGGAAGGGCAGGATGCTAGGCACATGCTGGGTACAGCTAACAAATCTGACAAGTTTGTATGAAACTGGGTAGCTGAACTGTTCTATTGATTCTTTTCAGTCATGACTCTGGCTCTACATAAAGCAATATGCAGTACAAATACATTACACAAAAAGTTGTGGCAAATATAGCAACCTTAGAATTGTTTGCAACGCTTTGAAAACATAGCAGTAAAGCAGCAGTACAAAATGCAAGCTGAATAGCAGTAGATAACTTCATGCAACAAATCAGTAGAAGTGCAGGTATAATTTGTCTTGTTTTGTAAGGTAACCAAATCAAAATATATGTAGCAATGTGGAAGGAGAGACCAGTATGTTAGGTGCATCTAGAGACAGCTAATGAATGTCTGTTATGCTTGTATGAGAACATAAGTATGCTGAATAATTTTCATGCTGTACAAATTCATGGAAAATGCAATCCTCCCTAGTAATGATACCTAATAAAACATTGAAAACCAGTAATGGCATATGGTGTGGTACAGTAGAACTACTGTATTAGCATATCACTC
>NC_056735.1:628793966-628858966 GCF_019279795.1 Protopterus annectens | reverse complement strand
AATAAATAATGAGAAAAGAGAGAAGAGAGAAAGAAAAGAGAAAATTAAGAGAGAATACAAATATACCATTTATGTTGATTTACAGTATAAATATTTTATGTGCTATATAACCCTCATTCTGTGAAAGAAAAGTACCCTGTTTTGCATACCTGAGGTAATGTGAACTCTCCCATGTGTCATCTATTTTCAAAAGTATAAATAAAGACTCCAGTAGTTAGTTACCTTTGTTTTAAAAATCCAAGCAGTAAAATTGGTCCTTTAAAATAATGTTAAAACAATTCATATCATAGTAGATGCTTTGGGAGATTTGGCTGTAACAGTATCAGTCTTTTGCTTCTTCTTTTTGACGTCTGTCCAGACATTTGTTTCTTTTGTTCTCTTGAGAGAAGGTGACATCCAAGCCATATCTTCTGGTAAAGTAATCACATTAGTAGTTTTACTAAATGAAGAGGCTTCCTCTAAGTCAATAAAAGTCCTCATCTCGTTGGCATACAGTATTCTTATCTTAGCTGGATATGAAAGTTGTGCCTTGATGTTATTTTGTTTCAGAAACTTTATCATTGGCTGCACTTTTGTCCTTTGTTCCATTATTCTAGATGAATAGTCGTTATCGAATCTTATCAGGCTCTATTTATATTTTAGAGGTGCTTTCCTCCAAGCAGATCTTAAAATCAATTCCTTGTCCAAGTATGAAAGAAATTTGATAATTATTGACCTAGGAGGAGAGTTTGAGTTAGTGTCAGGTTTTCCAAGAGCTCTGTGCGCCCTTTCATTGCCAAAGGAAAGTCCTTCTTTTAAATTTAAAAAGTCAGGGATCCAGCTTGATAAAAAGGAAATAATATCCTCACCTTCTGTGTTTTCAGGTAATCCGAAAATCCTGATGTTATTTCTCCTATCCCTATTTTCCAAGTCATCTACTTTTTTAACCAACCAAGTGTTTTGTTTAAGAAGCAGTTCTTTCTGTTTCCTCTTCCTTAAGTCTGGTTTCTAAGTCATTTAGAGAAACCTCTATTCCTGTTATCCTTGTCTGGTGTTGTTGTAGCATTTCCTTGAGGGTGTCAGCCTGTTTTTGACAGCTTGTTTTAAGATTTTCTAGGTTCTCTTTAAAATCATCCATCTTCAAAGACA
This sequence comes from Protopterus annectens, assembly GCF_019279795.1. Classification (NCBI taxonomy): domain Eukaryota; kingdom Metazoa; phylum Chordata; order Ceratodontiformes; family Protopteridae; genus Protopterus; species Protopterus annectens. The sequence goes on along the minus strand of NC_056735.1, from coordinate 628,857,838 downwards.
ACTCCTGCAGGGTAGTTGTACCTGTTGTAGTTCCTTCTTTAAGGCAGCATCCTGGTGAGAATTCCTTGAGTTGCTCATTTTAACAAGTGAATATATTTCCAAGTGTTTTGACAGGAAATTATTTGTAAAACTTCACCAAAGTTTCTAATTATGTAAATTAGTCCTTTATCTATAAGATTTTATACTTTGAAGAAAAAAAATAATATTTTTTCCTGTCTTATTTAACTAGTTATATGAAGCTCTAAAATACTGCTGCTTTCAGTTAGCCATTCAGGCTCTGCCCCCCCAATATCTCATTTTTTATTGTTTATGTATAAACTATTTACTACCTATATTTGCCAATGTTATATATTCTTGATTGTTTTCAATTTCTTGCATTGTTTGCAATGTGTCTTTGTAATGGAGATTTTCTCCCTGGGCGTCTGCTGAAAAATGGCCATGGGACCAGTTGGACATCCCCAGCAAACAAATGTAAAGTAAATAAATAAATAAATAACATAAACAGGTACGGAAAAAGTCAAACGTGTTGGTGGGAAGAAAGGGTCAAAATCAGATACAGTTTTAAATACTTTTGTAATTCACTTTAAAAATATTAATAGAACAATAGGTTTTGCATCAACATGCATTTTCAGAACAAGAAGTAGGGTACTCTGATGTTTGGTAATCCTTAGTGGTTTACCAGTGGTATAGGACAAAATCTGCGACAAAATCAGGGCAGGCTGCAAAATTCTGTACATTTGAGATGTATGACTGTGGATTATGTACTTATTTTCAAATCATTTGTAAAGTACTATGCCTGCTGTAACACTGACATTTAATCTGCTTGTTGTGTAGAAGTCAACCTCAAAAAATGCATTATTGACTGACTGTTGTATAGTAGCACAACGGAATGTTTGTGTATGGAGGTCAGCCAAGGAGGCAGCTGGTACTACATGTACTGCCGGGTTGATTTAAGTGGAGTAGATTGTGTTGCAAAGAGTGATTATTGTCTTTAATGGAGATTAACCTTGGTAAGAGAATATTTAGATTTTGAACTATAATAAAAAAACAACAAATCCCAAAGGGATAAAAAATAGGAACAAAAGAAAATCCAAAAAAAGGAATGTCTGACTGCTTATAAACATTTATTAACAATAACAGTAATACCTCCAAAAACTGAGCGCTTTCACCATACAATGGCTTCCTCAGAGTTAATACTTTTCCTCAGAGTTAATAGATTTTGGACTATATTCATTCATATTCTGGAGTGCCAGCAGTACTTCAAGAAAAAACAGCCATTTCACGAAATGGAGTAGCTTCCAAAGGAAATATTGATTTGGTCTCAGGCTACATCAGTTATAAAACTGATTAGAGGCAGAGTCTGGGTTTAGCAGTTTTACACACCATGAAGGAAGTAACTTAATTTTTTCTTTGGAAGGGTCTGCCGTCTATATTGTTTCAGTCAAAAATGTCTGTGACAAAAATAGGATTCAGTTCAGCCAGTGTTAAGTCAACAGACAAACACAACAATAACAGATAACATATTGTCACTATCCTTGTCAACAGTATATTCAAATGCAGAAAACTGCATCAAGTGCAACAGAATATTGGAAAGGATCATGAAAGTGCAATATATGCAGTGTATTGCTTGAAATACAGTCTCTGTTATAATAGCGAAATACCATATTACTGCATGGCAAAATATTGAAATTGTCTACAATGAACTGGCTTTACATTGAAAAGCAAGTGTTTCTTAAAATTGTCTGTTTGCTCTTTCTGTGGAGTGATCTCAGAGTTGGTATATATAATATAGAGGTTGGGGGACAGTTTAATGTTTACAGTTTAGATATTTTGCCATTTGATAATATGGCATTTCGATATTACAACATAGACCTTGTTGAAATAATGGTAAAGATTAAGCCAGAAACTAAGAAATTAAAACAAAAACAACTGGCAACTTCACTGAAGACTGAATGCGCAAATTTTAATGAAGCGCTTTTCATCCAAATACTTCTTTGAACTTAATCAGATACTAACATTTACAAAAAATCAAGTTTAAATAGTCATGTTTAACCATGATTAAAATTAGCTGGTCTCTCCATCTTAAAATTTAAAGGAACAGTAGATAAAATAGCATTGTGAACATAATATGCATTTTCCTGTTCATTAAAACTGCCTTATTTAACAAGCAAGCAAATACATTTGTCGCAGCAGCAATATGGTGAAAATCATATACGAAAATTATGTAAAAATGTAGAGTTTCCTCATTTATCTAACCTTACATTATAAACATTTTCAAGTGAAAAATTAATAAGTAAAACATAATTTCTATAATGTTGTTACTACAATATTTCATCTCATTAAACTTTTCAGTTTTAAGTAACATGTGATAGAACACATGTCATTCAATCCTGGAAAATTATAATCATTGAGACGAATTTGCCAGAGTAATTCCAACTTTTCTAATAATAAGGTGAATGGACCCCCTCTTGGATTACTGTCCACTTGATCAAGTATCCAGAAGTTAAATGCATGTTCTGGATATTGTTCTACATGCTTTGCTAAAGCATTGTACAGTTTGTGTTTATTAATACAATATATATATGTTCATATATGAGGTCTCTCATTCTACGCTCGGTTTTACCGATGTTGAATGAGTCACAATTTTGAAATTTAGCCACATATACGTTCATTTTGGAGTTGTAATTAACTTTTCTTCTGTTACTCAAATGTGTGTTGTTTATGTGCAGTGATGCACCTACATGAATGTATTTGCAATAGGGGCAACTACCACATTGTTTCATCCCTATTGCATATGATTGGATCCTGCACTCACCTTCAAATATATTCTTGAGTATTCTACCCTTCCTGGTAATGAATCTTGGTTCTGTACCCAATTTGTCTACTATTAGTTTGTCCTCTAACAGAATATTCCAAATTGTTATCAGTATGTTTTTTATGTGACGATAATCAAGTTTAAAAGTTGTAATATAGCTCATTGTGAAATCAGTTTGGTTCGTACCTGTCCCAATACTTATGTCCTGGACCTGATTTTCCATATCAACCTGACTATCATTCATAGAATAGTTATTCAACCCAGTAGGGCGTTGTATACTCAGAATGGGTATGTACACACCATTAATTCTTTTTTACACAACTTCTTCTATTAGTTTGTCAATCAAAGTACTCGGGTATGCTTTTTTTGTGAATAATTTTTTCAAGAACTGGCACTCACTATGGAAGTCCTCATCTGTAGACACCATTGTGGCAGCCATTACTAACTGGCACTTTAACACCAATCTTTTTTTGTGGTAAGGGTGTGCACTTCTATAGTGCAAGTATGTGTTTGAATAAGATGGTTTCCTATAACATTTTGCTTGGTATCTCTTTTCAATATAATTTTTGGTATGTTGGACATCTAAGAATGCTATTTCATTTGGGTAAAAATTATATGTAAACACTAAGAAGTCTGTAGTCTCATTAAAATAATCAATGAGATTTTTTTGCCTCTTCTTGCTTCCCTTTTATTAGTAAAAAGATGTCATCCAAATAGCATGTAAAATACATTATTATTGATGCTATTCCTTCCTTATTGAGTACAAATTGATGTTCCCAGTAACTCATAACCAAATTCGCGAAGCTAGAGCCAGAGGGGGAACCCATGGCTACTCCGCTTTTTTGCAGGTAATAGTTTCCTTTAAAATAAATGTAATTGTGGGATAGAACTATGTCTAGAAAGTCTTCCACTAGACTGGTGTCATTCTGGGGATCCCCTCTCTTCCTTAGTAATTGACTAACCTACTCTATGCCCAATGCTTGTGGTATTGACGTATATAAGTCCTTTATGTCTACCGTAAGGAAGTTGTACTGTTCATCATACTTCAATTCATTAATTTTAAACAGGAATGACCATGAATAATTACATATTATTAGGGGTTTGGGAGGGTGGCCTAATGGTTAAGGTGTTTGCCTTACAAACACAAGGTGCAGGGTTTGAGTCTCACAAGGGATAATTGGCTAAGCTTAAAATGGCTCGAAAGGGCAGTTAGCTTAGTACTAACCTATGAACCTATGAACCTATGAACATATTACTTCCTCTGTTGTTACATATTTTTAAGTATATTGTGTATCACTTTAGCACATGCAAATATGGCAGAATTCCTGCCATCAACTATAGGTCTAAGTGGAGGCTCAAATAAACATTTATAGATTTTGGGGACCCCAAACATTGTGGGTGCCACTGGTGTTAACACTATCATGTAGTTGTACATGTCTATATCTATCTTTCACTCTATGAATAAATCATTAATGTAGATTGTGATACGTTCATTAGTTGTGTTGTATTCATTAAGGGATGCTTTCTGATATGAACTAGAAGCTAACATTGATTCTATTTTAGTTTCATAGTCATCCAAATCCATAAATACAAGGCCTCCACCTTTGTCAGGCTTCATGATACGTACCTTAGCTGATCTTATCAAGTTGAACCATGCTTGTTCATCTATTGTGGCCAAATGTCAAAATTGTGATTCATTCTACGTCGGTAAAACCAAGAGTAGAATGAGAGACCACATATACGAACATATATATTGTAGTAATAAACACAAACTGAACAATGCTTTAGCAAAGCATATAGAACAATATCCAGAATATACATTTAACTTCTGGATACTTGATCAAGTGGACAGTAATCCAAGAGGGGGTCCATTCACCTTATTATTAGAAAAGTTGGAATTGCTCTGGCAAATTCGTCTCAATGCTTATAACTTTCCAGGATTGAATGACGTGTTCTATCACATGTTGTTTAAAACTGAAAAGCTTAATGAGATGAAATACTGTAGTAACAACATTATAGAAATTATGTTTTACTTATTAATTTTTCACTTGAAAATGTTTATAATGTAAGGTTAGATAAATGAGGAGACTCTCTACATTTTTACACAATTTTCGTATATGATTTTCACCTTATTGCTGCTGCGACAAATGTATTCGCTTGCTTGTTAAATAAGACAGTTTTAAAGAGCAGGAAAATGTATATTATGTTCACAATGCTATTTTAACTACTGTGTTCCTTTAAATTTTAAGATGGCGAGACCAGCTGATTTTAATCATGGTTAAGCATGACTAATTAAACTTGATTTTTAGTAAATGTTAGTATCTGATGAAGTTCAAAGAAGTATTTGTACGAAAAGCACTTCATTAAACTTTGTGGATTCAGTCTTCATTGAAGTTGCCAGTTGTTTTTGTTTTAATTTCTTAGTTTTTTGTATCTTGGATTTTGGAGTTATTAAGCCAGATACTGTATATTACAGTCACCACAGTAGATATGCTTAATAAAATACATGGTGGTAACTTAAAACTCACAGGAAGTAGACTGAATGGCTTAGTGATATGTGGATCAACTACATCTAATGTTTGATAATGTCTGCCCCTGAAATACACAATGATTCTAAAACCATTTCCCATGTACTCTGATATATCATTAAACAATACAAGTTCAGTGTCAACAGACTATATTTCTTCTATTCCTTCTCCTTCTCTTCTTCTGCTTAACTTCCCCACACCTTGAAGTGGATAATTTTAATATTTAAGGATCATAGGATCAAATAATCATAGGTGGTTACTAGGCTATTGGTCCTGAGGCCCTTATAAGCCTAGCCAAGAGTTTAGCCCATGTTTAAACAAGTCAGCACCCAGAGCCCCTTTTCAGCAGGGGCACAGATGGAATTCCAGGAGTGTATTTTCTGTTTCCCATCCAGTTATCTGGGTTGTGCTTAAAAAGGGATAATGAGGTACTCTGCTTGATGAGGAGAGGGAGTCTATTCCACAGATGTGGGAGTCTCAAGGACACAAATCTTTCCCGCTAACAAGTCCTATTGATATTACAGACCAGTTGAAGTCACACGTGCGGGTTGCTCAAGTGGAGCTTGACTTGCGGATATGCAGCAGTCTCATCAAGGCGGGGTCTGAGATTGCTTTGTATGCCAGAATTAGGTCACCTCTGAGGAGTTTGTATGAATTTGAGTACAAGTACAGGGCTTCTAACTTATCTATGTAGGGTAGGTGTTTGAGGCCCTGGATTCTCCTGGTTAGGAACCTCCGTGGTCTCTCCAGCTGCTGCATGTGCTTTATGAAGTATATGCAAAAGGGGGCATTGCACTCAATAATTGGCCTTATAAGGAAAGAATACAGGGATTTTATGACCTCTTTGTCCCTGGATGAGGTACCCTTACTTATGCGGTGGGCCATGTTGAAAGCTTTCCATGCAATGGAAACAACATGGTGGTCAAAAGTCAGGTTGGTATCAACCTGGGTGCCCAAATCCCTCACTACCGGGTGTGTACTTAGGACGTTGTTATTAATGTGATAATATCTGGGGATGTCACTCTCCCCAAAGGGGATGATGATGTATTTTTTGGCATTCAGCTTGAGGACATGTTTCTGGCACCAGTCATGTGTTTGGGTGAGACCCTCTTGGAGGGCGTCCACATCACTTGGGGAATTGATGACTGAGCCCAAATTGCAGTCATCTGCAAACCTGGTCAGCAATAGCCCACTGGTTATGGCCTGCACCTCAGAAAAGTATATCGCAAATAACAGAGGCCTCAAGACCAATCCCTGGGGTACACCACTCATTATGGGTCTACGGCTTGAGATGGCTTCCCCTAGTTTAATTAGGTGAGTTCTATCAGTAAACCAGTTTGCTACTCATCTGGTAACATATGGATTGATGCCTAGTTGAGAGAGTTTATCTACAATGCCCGAGTGGGGAATAGTGTCGAAGGCTTTGTCCAGGTCAAGGTAGTCAGTGTGCACTGTTTTCCCCTTGTCCATGACTTTGGTGACTGTCTCAAAGAAGTCAACCAGATTTAACAGACATGCCTCCCCTTGACAAAACCAAAGTGTGCAGGGTCAAGTGTATGGAGGTTGCCAATGTCCCTGTTAATGAGGTCCATGATAATCCATTCCATGGCCTTGCAGATCAGGCTAGTTAGGCTGATGGGTCTATAATTTCCTGGATCAGTGGGCGCTTCACCTTTGTGTAAAGGGATGACAGTGGCTGTCCTCCACTCAGCTGGGGCAAAGCCAGTACTCAGGCTTTGGTTGAATTGGGTGCCTAATGGTGCTGCAAGTTCATGCCTGAGTTCATGTAGGATGCAGCCCAGGATGTTATCAGGTCCCATGGAGGCTGTATTTTTTGCCTTTGAGAGGGCAGTGACAACCTGTTCCCTAGAGATAAGGGGTGGGGGGCAGGTACTGGGGATGTCTTGACTCACTGATGGGGGGAACAGTGGGGAGAAGTTTTTACTGAATCTGTTAGACAGTAGTTTGGCTATATCTACAGCATTTGTGTATGTGGTATCCTTGACCACCAGTTCTAAACAGATTTGGGTGCTTCCTTTGAGATTGCAGACATATGTGAAGAAGGCCTTATGATTGTTTTTAGTAGATGTGGCCAATTTGGATTCAAAGTTGGCTTTAGAGGATTTCTCTAGTGTTCTTACTTGCTTGTTCAGGCTAAGGAGAGATTGCTTCCATTTGGGCGCCTGTTCCTTCTTGGTTCTGGACAGCAATTTTTTTCCTATTGCTATATAGTTTATTTATTGCAGATGTCCACCAGAAAGGTTTACTCTTCCTTGCAGAGAATGATTTTCTCCTGTCAGGTATTCCTGATTCCATGCATCTGTATAAATGATCGTATAGTACTTTGGTGTAGATTTGGGCATTGGTGTCTGTTCCTACTGTGAGGGAGGGGGCTGTGAAGCTGTTTATGCCATCCCTCAGGAGGTTGTAATCAGCTTTGGAGACTTTTGTGTTTGATCCTAGCTACAGGGGGGATCAGAAGAGATGGTGACTTCGAAACTGACCACTTTATGGTCAGCTCTTACTAGGGAGGATGATACCGTAGGGGTGCTGCAGTTGTTACCCATGTTGGTTAATACCAAGTCCAAGATATTATCACCTCTAGTGGGGGTATCAACTAGCTGTTCCAAAGCATTTGTGTTGATAAAATTGAAGAATCTATAGGCATTTCTGTGCTGGCATGAGTAGTTTTTCCAATCTATGGTTGGGTAATTAAAGTCATCCAGGATCAGGGTAAAGGGTTGAATCTTGATAGATTTGAGGAGATCCAGATAGGTAGAGTGGGCATCTTGATTAAAATTATGGGCCTGTAGCTAGCTATAATTTGAATAGGTGTCTTGTCAATGGTTAACTACACCTGGAGTGTCTCCTGTGCATCATAATGTTTGACCAGCCTGGAGGTGTGTGTGTCTTTAATATATATTGAAACTTCACCTCCTTTGGCTTTGCTACCCACATTTTGGGGTCTGAATGTATGATAGAATGAGTAACCAAGTAAGGCTGGGGTGCTCTCTGCAGCTTTGAACTAGGTTTCTGTGACTGCACAAATGTCAGCATCTTCCAGGGTTAAGAATGCTTGCAATGAGTTCTTTTTCATGTTTAGACTCCTAGCGTTTAGCAGCATGACCTTTAATTTGCATTTTGTTGAGATTTTTATGTTGCTAGTATAAACCTCATGACTTTTCCTAAAGAAAGGCACTATGGAGAGGCAAGGAACTTTGCCAGAAGCCTGAAGACCAAATGAGGCAGATAAAGTCCATCTCTAGCAAAGCATTGTGGTCTGTCAATCATATCTTCCCAGGCTGTCAGGCACTGGCTCCCCTGGAATGACACCAGAAACTAAGCCCATTGTTAAAGTCAATAATTTTCTGTTTGTATTGAGGCATCATTCTGGTTGACTGTAGAATGCTGCTTAAGGCTAGGGACATACCTGTCTGGGGCACATATTAAGTGAGCTCAATCATGTCTCTCTTCATATAGTCCAGAGAGGTACGTCTCAAGTCGTTCATGCCAACATGGAGTATGACAGAGTTACCCAGCAAGCTCGACAATAGCAATAACATAATAAAAATTAAAAAAAATAAATAAATAAGAGAGTGTGACTGGTGGAGAGATTGATTGATTACATAGTGCCTTCCCCACCTTGAGAATAGGCTCCTACTACAAACTGAGCGGTGGGATACGTTGTCTTCCTTCATATTAAAACTGAATGATTGGAAACTTTTTCACCCCTGCCTTGAGTGGTCTGTCTGTCCTCAAGATAGGAGCTTTAGTCTGAGGGTGGGTCCTGGACAGTTGTAATGGTTGTGAGACTTAGATGCCTTGAATTACCTATGATCCTATGATCCTCAGTAGTCTAAGGTCTGTTACTTAGGAGGTTAAAATTAAAGCCCCCAGGGGGTTACGGCATTTACTAAATATTTAAGTGGATTTGAAGTTTTTCTTTTTTTTTTCTTGAGAGCAGGTAAATAATATTTATAAAAAGTTTTTGATGGTCCTAGTACCCCTACGTACTTCTTAGCTTGTTGGTGTGTGTGTGTGTGTGTGTGTGTGTGTGTGTGTGTGTGTGTGTGTGTGTGTGTGTGTGTGTGTGTGCGTGTGTGTGCGCATACGTGTCTGTGTGTGTGTATACAGATATCTCTCTCTCTCTCTTTATATATATATATATATATATATATATATATATATATATATATATATATATACATACACACACACACACACACACACACACACACACACACACACACACACACACACACACACACACACACACGAGTGTAATAGTGTACTTAGAAAAAAAACATCCAAGTGTCGACATCATTAATGACTCAAAATAATGGAAAAAATGAGATCAATAAGGCACTGTGCATGCTCTGTCACATAATATTGGGGCATGCAACTTTAAAACAGGGTTTTTTTCAGGCAGGCCTGCACACCTGCAAATCCCATACCCCCTGCTAATTATATATTCCAACTCTGAGATCACATAATATCAATGAAAGGGCATATTCCCCATTCAGTAATGGAGAGTTCTCACACAAATGATGATCAGCTGTTCTGTCAACAAACGTATGTCAACAAAACAGCTGTTGACTATACAGATGGTTGATTATAATGCATGCTATATCTAACTATCTATAGATATAGACATCTATATATCTATAGATAGATCTATTTATGTGTGTGTGTGTGTGTGTATATATATATATATATATATATATATATATATATATATATATATATATATTGCCACTTTTGGTTAGAATATTTTGTGTGTCTGGAGCTGCCCCCACCAGACCTCTACTGCAAATGGGTTCTGACCAGGTGGCATCACAGTAAACAAACATGTACAGAATAAATAAATAAATACATACATAATTACATACATACACAAATAAGTACATACATACATACTTACATGCACAAATATTCTTTATAAAATCTTCAGTTTTAAGGGTTGAATACACTAAATACAGCCCACCTTTGCCATTCCTGAGCCAATACTATACAAGGATTGTCTTCTAGTTTCTGTTTATACTAGGAATGCAAATGGAGGCATCCAGTCTGATGTAAAGTACTATTCCCAGAATGTTTGAATTTTGCTAATTGTCAAATGAGATCACATCATTCACTGTGATAGTTATAGATTGCAAAAGTCAGTATTTCTGGTTTGCTTTTATTTAGCGCACTTGTTTTGTTTATCATATACTTGTTTTTTTTAGTCACTCTTGGTTATTTCATTCAGATTAAAGTATATTGATGTGTATTTCAGGGTAGCAGTCTTTAGCACTCAATGTGGGAATGTATATATTTTTCCAGGATGTGTTTGTGTTATGATTGGGGTGCCCAATTAGCCTACTACTATTTTCATTCTTTTGAGATATTTGTTATCATGGGGGACATGAGACTGGCAATGATTATAAGCTGGCTAATAGTGGGTGCTATGAGTGAGGTCAGCTGATCCCTGTAAGGGTAACTAATCACCCATTTGGCTAAAGACATCTCATGATTGGTGATCTCTCTATTTTCTTTTGGTACCCAGGGAGCCTGTTTAACAATGCAAGCCAAAAGGCAGGATATGCACTTGAATCACGATACTTAGGTGAAGCTGATCTACACTAAAGCTAGTACAGCTACTAATTTGTTGTGTGATATCAACCTCACATTTATTGTAAAGACTGATGTGATGACAACCTTGCCCCACCCCACACACTGCCATATGATCAGTATATCTCCACTATTGGTTTTAAATATCCATCTATTTTACATTTGGGTATGACATGTTTCAAATTCTAGGGAAGACACTCAACTCCTTTGAGTACATTCTTGGTGATAGTCTCTGTGTGCATTTCTATACGAGTTTACAGATTTTCTTACTGACTTGTGGTGGGGCAGGTTGTACTGACTAGTTCTAATGGGTTTAGCACTGGAAATGAAAAAGAGTCTGTGTGAGATGCAAGAGAATTGTTCCAGGATATGGACTGATTTGGGGTTGTTCATATTGTTGTCACTGCTACCCATCAGAGAAGGTACTTATTAGACATGATCTAACTTGGTGTGGTCACCTGAATCTTGGTGGAACAGCTACCTTCTTGGTCAGATAACTATCTTGGCATTTCATCTTAGGACTTCCACTGATTTGGCTCATGAATTTATCCAATTTAGGGATTTACACAGTGTTACTGTTACTGTTACTGTTACAAATGGTGACCTGATACCTATGTGGGATCAGTCTGTTCTTGTCTGCATTGCAGATGATCTTAAGAAGTAAGATGTGACCTGTAATAAAGCCTTCTCCAGTTTTGTGGATAAACTTAACTTATCTAGGGTAGCCCTAGTGTCTACTAAAGTTAATAAAAACTGGTATAATCAAGAGTTTTATAGTCTCAAAGGACTTGAGTGAAGGCTGGAGCACAATGGAGGTAATCTGGTCAGTATGATTAAAGACCTTTAGACTAGATGGCAATTATTATTATAATAATTGTATGCATTTTAGTGCTTATTACTTTACTTTGGGTGCTCTCTCCTGTCTTTCTAAAGATGATAACAGCTGTCTTTTCTTATATTAATTTAGTGGGTCTGTAACATTGTTTAACACTACCACCCACTAGGGAAGTGTGCCTATTTAAACATCTCTGCTCTCAGACAACATTACTTGTCTTTGTGTGATTTTAGTGATTACAAGGAGTCAAGGAGTTAAGGGAATAATCTTTTTATGTGGAATATGTATGTTTTAAATAATGGACCCTCTTAATTCTATGTGTTTGATGATTTCATAAAGCCAAACTACTTAGTAGAATGCATTTCTTATAAAATTGCAAGAGGAAAACAAATACAAAGACTTCATTATGTTATAATTGTATTAGCTTACAAGAGTTGACCAAATCTTTTGAATGCAGAAACTTGAGGGTAATATTATTTGTCATTGCCATTATGGAAGAGCTTTTGCTTCAATACATGAATTTGTCATGGACTGGAAGACAGAAATTAGTCTTTTAAAGGCTATGTCAATGTTAACTTGTGAACAATTAGTACCGTCAACATCTACAGAGGAAGTTTGTACTAAAGGAAGGGTTAAGAAAAAGAAAAAGTAATGCTTCTAAGAAAGATAAAGGTAAACATAAGAAGTGTTGTAGTAATACTTCCTCTGCTAAGAATTTTTTTTCTGGCTGGTAGAGCAGTTTGTGAGTGTAGAGAAGATTCTGATAATTTGTTATAGGGGATAACAAGTAATAAATCACATTAGGATGAAAGTGATAATGATGTTATTAGAACAATTTTCTGTTACTTTTTCTAGTGAAACTACTTGTAATGACTTGGGGAAAATAATTTAAATCTGATAAGGGATACTGCCTAAAAGTGAAAAATTTAAAAAAGAGTGCAGATGGCATAGTAAACACTATTAAAAAGCATAAGAAAAAAATAATGATTTTTGTCAGGAAATTCTGATTTCTAATTGTGTTGTAGAATTAGAATCTGACATAGAATCTTATGGTCAAATTGAGGGGTTAGGATATTTATTAAAAAGAATATAATATTAAGGAAGAGAAATGTAAACTGTGAGGGAGAAATGGAGAGTGGCAATTATTACAAAGTTTTAGATGAAAGTAATTTTCAATCAGGAGAAGGTACTGAAAATTTCTCAATACCTGAAGATGTTATGAATGATAAAGTTTGGCAAGTGAAAAGTGTACAGAGGAGACTTCTATTTTAAATAAGGTAATGAAATCATCAAATGTAAATCATGGAGTATTATTTCTGCTTGATTCCATGTTAAAATGTGCTAATCTGCACATTTGTAATTTGAATAAGAACTCTGTTACTGTATCAGAACTGCCAGCTTTGAAACTTGGAGACATTAATAATATAGTGGCAAAACTGACTATGGTAAATATGAAATAAAAGTTACTTGCAATATATGCTGGTGTCAATGATTTGAAGACAACACCATTAAATAACATGAAATATAACATTCTAGACATTACTGAACAATTTGAGATACATAAGATTAAATTTGTATTGTGTGAGATTTTCCCATCAATGTCCTTAACTGACTATATGCTTAGTAAGGTGCATTTGTATAACAATTGGTTGAGATCAATTTCTGTAGTATACCAAGTACATTTAATTAAATATTTGGAAGATTGTGTCAATGATTGCAGAATGTTGCTCAAGATAAGTAACATCTAAATAAGCATGAGACAGTTCATATGTCAAATTGTATAACTGATAACTTAAAATATTTTTTAATGATAATAAAAACTCATTTTCTGTTAGAAGAACCAAGAGATTTGATTATCCTGTTAAATGTTATTTTTGTAATGCCTGTAGTTTGTGTAATAAATTTAATGAGCTCAATGAATGATACTGCAGGAAACTTACCAGAGCATTGCTGTAGTCAAATCCTGGAATACTACTTATGTTTATGAGAGAAGCGTAATTGTGGTGGAGTTACATTGTGGGCACATAATGATATTTCATATATATGTGTACAATGTGTTCCTAACTTGGAATGTTTGTTTGGATATATAAGAGATGAAATAAGTTATAGTGGGACACATATAGTGGTGTGTTATCATATACCACGTTTGGATGAAAGTGTACATTATGATTATCAAGGAAATCATAATAAACTATTAATTATTTATTTTATTTAGTTATTTTATTTCATATGTGTTTACCTGGAAAGTCCGACTGGGTGAAATCCATTTTCAGCAGAGGCCACAAGATAAAAGCTCCACTTGCAATCACAGACAATGTAATATGACAGTTATGGTTACATGTACATATAATAAGTCAAAATACAGGATACAGTTTGACCATACATAAAACCATACATTTAAGTATAAATATACATAAGTTTAAAATTCCTTTTCCATACTATGATAATAAACACATGTTTAGCAGGCTGAAACAACATTCCTTCGCATGTACACTTTATACATTGGTTTACTGCTAGAAAAAAAATGGTACGAAATTCTGAAGTTGACATTCAGAAGAAAATAAGTTTTGAAAAAGAAATATAAAGGTGAGAAGTCAGGATTTAGACTAAGAGAGATTAAAGGGGATATTGAGATAGCTGTGTAAGTCCATAAGAGATGGAGTCAAGGAGGAAAAACGTGTTAAGACAGAGGCAGAAGCTAGGTTTTTGCAGATATTGATTATTTAGAGTAGGGAAGTATGTTGTAGAGGTCTAAGCTAACCAGGACTGTTGCATGAGCAAAGCTATGCATTAGAGAATGGGTTTTGAGTAGTCTTTTAATGTGGGCAGTGCTAGAGGTGGATCTAATATTGCTACGTGTATTGTGTAAAGAGAGTCACTAACAGTATTCTTTGCTTTGTTTACTTTTAACAGAGATATGTTTGTGGAGCATGATTTTGTGTTATTGGAGTAAGGTTCAATTATGTTTTGGAGAACTGTTTTTTTTTTTCTGGCTTGTAGAGTAGTTTGTGAGCAGGTGTTAGCTGACTATAAGCTAGTAACTATGGTAGTTCCAACCGGGAAAGTTGTTTCAGGACTAAACAGTGGTATGATCGAGATGAAGAGTTTGTAGTGAATTTTGTTATTTTATTATAGTAAGTTTCAAGTTTTCCTAGCTCTGAAATCTTCAGGTTGGTGAGTATCAGTGAGGCTTAAAGAAGGGTAGATAGAAGATGAGTTCTTGAGATTGCTATCCTGGTATTGTTAGTTAGGAATTGTTTATTTCTATCAAGGGCACCTAGCTTTTTGAGAACTTTCTTTATAGTTAGTCATATATGCATGTCAAATTTCAAGTTGTTATTAATTATGACACCTAAGTGTTTTGTAGAGAATACCGGAGTAATAGTCGAGTTATCTGGAGTGTTGATGAAGAAGGAGGAGGAAGAGTCATTTGTTCTAGTGGAGTGGAAGATCATAAGTTTAGTTTTATTGGGGTTTAGTATGACTTAAGATTTGGAAAGCCAAGATTCAATATTAGAGAAGACCTTTGGGTTATATCTTGAAGTTGCTGTATGGAAGGGGCAGCACATATAAGTGTAGAATCATCACCATATTGGACTAAGGAGGCAACAGAAGTAACAGTGTTAAGGTTATTAGTGAAGAGAATAAAAAGAAGGGGGACAAGAATAGAATGCGAGAGGAGATAACATACTTGATTATGTAATTACCAATAATCCTGCCTCTTTACAAGATGTTAAAACAATAATGTCTCTTATTCAATCAGATCACAGAGCTATAAGATCTAATCTTTGGTTAAAGATTAACACTAGTAAATAATACTAGTAAATATAGGCAAAAATGTAACTTTAGTCAGATTGCATAAAATCATTTAATAGATAGTATTAATTGTAAAGACTGGAATTGTATTGTTGGAAGACACGGCTGGATTTGAAAAGTTCGCAGAAGCTATTTGCGGATGGTGCAGCACTTTGAAGGAAGACTTCAGTGCATCTATTGTGGATGTGATTCCAGAAGACACACTGAAGGCAGACTGAGCACTTAAGTATTCAGCTAAGATAATTTGGGATTCCATGCACACCACTGTGATTCCAAAACGTATCACGCACACACAGCTTAAGTCAAATGCGATAAACAGCCATGCCTGATTGTGTTTTTGAAATCTTCTGTGCATACATTACAGACCCCAAGGAATTTAAGCAAATTCCACAGATCACCATGTAATCTGTAGCAAAATTAATATATATATATATATATATATATATATATATATAAGATATATATATATATATAAGATATATATATATATATATATATATATATATATATATATATATATATATGTATGTATATAAAATGGAACCTGCTGGTAATATATTACAACAGGCAGCAGTGATGCAGCCATAAATGAGGCTGTGGCTGTGCATCCTAGAAGGCAGCCAGCTAGAGTCAGAACAAGGTTGCAAGTAAACCAGTTGTCAGACCAGGAAAGAATTGACAGATACCATCTAGACAGAGAAATGGTGCAAGCTGTCTGTAACATGTGTACCCCACACATACCCCACACATGCTTGTGCTGATCCTTTGTGGAAACCCCATCCCCCTTGAAACCAAGGTATGTTACAGCCTGGGTGTACTTGCATCTGGAAGAACATTCTAGTAACACATGGGGATGCTGTGGACGTATCACAGACAGCTGCAAGTTGTATGCTGGCAAAATTTCAGGAAGCAATATGTAGCAAGGTGAATGACTACATACACTTCCCATCCACTCCCCCAGTGGAGTAGAGAAATATAATGCAGCAGTCATACAACATAGCAAATTTCACCATCCCACACCATGGTCCACCCTTCCACATCCTTCCCTAGTTGATCCTCAGAGGAGATGGATGGGAGTACAACACCATGATGAGATGAAGAAGCATAACTGCAAATTGAAGGCCAGCAGTTGACATCTGTGCAGGTTGGACCACATACATTTTCAATGCCCAGTGCTGGTTCTGTAACCAGGTGGCCAGCCTCTCACAGGTTCCAGTCTGCTGTGCATAATCACAGAATGCACAATCATGCTTGTAGTATGACACTGCTCCAGTACCGTTGAGGCCAGGGTTTCCAGTGACTATGCGACAGTTAGCAGACTCTCACCTTGAGCATCCAGTGCAGCCATAACCCACTGTGTCTGTGCTCCTGTCCTTCATGCATGACATAGCTTGTGAGTCACATGATCTGTGGCACAGACAAGTGCACGGACATGTGAATGATGCCATTGCTGTGACCGTTCATTTGGCTGCAGCAGGAGGTGGACACCCTCTGACACCTGGCCATGTACATCTGCTCACCTGTGTCTACGATGATGCCCTGTGTCTGGTTGTTGTGTGGATTTGCCAGCAGCAATACTCTCAGCTGTAGTGGAATGATCAACTTCAACTAGTTTTACGGAAATAAAAACATCACGGATTACATTATTCACACCATTAATCAGGTGAACACAGTTAAAATATACAGAATGTGTGACATGCACATACCACTCATATGTGCTCTTGAGGACTCCTGCTGTGTAGAAGTGGGTTGTACTATAAATCCTGAAGTGGGAAAATAAACAGAAAGACAGCACAGTTGTGTATTTAGAAAAATAAATACAGACACTATCATATCTACAACATGGTAATATGGGCTGCAAATACTCAAGAGATGGATGTTGCAGTTGTACCCCAGAAGGGCCTGTAATGTCAGACATCACATGTGCTACACATTTTTGAAAGCTATGAGAATGTTACTGAAACATACTTGGTCTTTCTGCCCCTTCACTGGATTTAGCTGTAGCGCTCAACATTAGTGAAACAACAATTTGACAGTAAACAGCGGTGCCATTAAATGAGGTGGGAGCACTAACAAGGTATTGTGCACTGCAACAGTAAAGAGACATTCACCTGCTGCTCCATGATGTAGGCCTGAAGTAGATGGACCTGTGAATATTAATGTAATAAACAATACAATTGTTGTTTGCACTGCTCTGTCTGTAACTCAGATGTACCAATACATGTAATTGCACTTACTTCATCATCCTCACCCTGTGCGCAACTGTGTTCACAGCTCAGCTCTGCTGCTGAAAATTAAACACAGAAATACATGAATATGCATGCTGTAGTAGTATGCAATGAGTGCCACAATAGACATAATTACATACATGCCCATCCTGGAACTCCAGCCTCAATCACATGACCAGAAATGATTGCTCCCCTCTTGCTGTATGCAGTGAGGCCAAAAAATTGTGATGTCATCGGTGGGGGCAGTAGTGAGCCTCCACCAGTGTCATCCCTCGATCTCTCATAACATATCACTCCATTGGCTGCCAAAGAATCATGTCATCTACAGACCTCACAGGATCAGTTGTGGCCTCCAATTGCATTGATCATGTTTATGAATTTCATCCAGATTTCATTTCTCCAAACAGCATCTCCTGAATGGCCGAGGAGTCTCTTTCCATGTTGGCAGAGAGCATTAATTATGATGTCATTTTCCTGGTGGAAAAGTTATAACCCTTAGGACGGTTGGCCATCTGGAAAATATTGATACACTCATGATGGTAATCATAGTTGAGCACATTTATGCATTTGATTCTGTAAACAGCATATGTCAAAATAAACACTATGTATTCCTCTGCAATACAAACATCTGTATAACACTGTCTGTGATAAATACTAACATGGCATGTAAAAAGTATCAACAATGCCTTAATGCAACAATTGAAAAAACAACATTCATTGTAATATCTGTACACTTTGCAACTGGGATTAGAACCCCTAACACTACATATATATTAAAGAGAGCTCCAAAGACAACAGCATCATACCACCAGACTCTGTTTGCATTTCACATTAAAATACTACATCAATTAATAATTAAACAACTGAAGGAGTGTGTTACAATATCTCAGTGTCCATAGGCAGTACAGACACATGGCAAATTGAGACAGCAGTGATAACACCTTTGTTAAGAAGCATCTTTGAAGAAAGAAATAACAGCAACAGCATACACTAAATGCGGATACTGTCGTATTCCATAGGTTTCTGTAGTTCAACTGTCGAGTACAATAAATTACCAGTAAGAAATGCAGATGATATGTAAATCATCATCTGCATACTGTTATCATGGAAGTCTTTCTATACAACTGCACATGGGACTGAACCAAAATATTTGGAGGAACATCTGTATGTGTACATTTCCAGACAACATGACTCCAGGAACCTGTAGCAACTTTTGTAAAGCTTAAAATTTTGAGTAAATATGAATTTAAATATGTACCCTTTGAAACAATTATCTTTAACAGATTTACTAATTATCACTACAGAAACTCTACTCTACCAGTTGCCAATGTACCTTGCATTCAGATTAACAGAATCAAAGTGTACCTTCTGTGAACCCAGCTTTAAGTATCATTTGTGCCATACATAATTAATGAGGTTGATTAAAATTCAGTGATTTTGGAATCCCATTCACACACGTCCATGTAAATTGCTGTTATGCTTGAAATACCCAGGTGTTTTACGTAAACACCCAATAGGTACCGATAAATTGCACCATGTGTGGCACATGCCCATTGTCTTCCAATAATCTTAGAACATGACATCAACACCACCTTTAAATATTGATTTTGATACATTTACTGATCAGTCCATTGCTTACTGTGAGCTGAGTGGTACGTCAGTGAGCATTTCTGTGTTTCTTATATTTCTACTAATTGAGGATCTTGATGGCTACTTTGAGAAGGCTGAGAAATGTCTCTGTGCCCAACTGGATTGACGAGGAGACAACCTAGATGTTGACTGCGTATGCAAGATTGGAGCAGTGGATGAGAGCAAGACCAAGGAACTTCACTCGATGTGTGCAACTGGATTACAAGATAGTATTGATGGAGGATGAGGATCTATCACACTGGTGTCCAGGTTCATCACTGCTATGATGACCTGTATTGGAGGGATACAGAGGAGCTTCTAAGGAGGGTCAACAAGGTGCAGAGTCAGCCCATAGATCTCTACTGCAGTAACAATATCCTGAGTATACCTTAGCATTCCTACAGATTTTACAGATATTTCTTTAAAACATATATATCATATGTATATTTTTTAAGCATGCTCTAGCTGCTGTAAGAATTCGCTTGAGGGGATACTCCGGTGGACTTTGTACATACTGTCCTCTTAACTATAGGTTTGAGTCCCATGTTGTTATTTTATTTAAAAATTGAATAATGTCCATAACTGTGTCCTTTGTAGATGCACATATGTTTTACAACATCTAAGTACATAATTTTACATAGCCCCTGTTCTTTTGAGTCACAGATACCTACAGAGCCCAAGCCACAGATGACTGTGCATTTTGTGGTTTTCCATCATAGTCCCACTGTATCACCTATTGGACTGTTACAAGTTGGAAGGTAAACATGTATATAATAATTTACTTACATCATTCTTCATAAACAAGTACACAGACATGTTTATTTAACTTGAGCATTAATACCCATAACATTGTGTTTTTTAGTTATGTGTTGATAGCTGTTATGTCTTCACTATGAGAGGTGTTCATATTGTATGCATTTTCTGTAGTCTGCCTTTTATCACAGGATTGCTAATAAACACCTTCAATACCTGTTTTCTACAATGAAAACTTAGTTGAATGGTAGCTTGGTCTGTAAATCAACTGGGCAGCATGTCTAAATTTGGGTGTGACGTGAGTTCCAAACCACATGAGAACCTGATACCTTTGCTAACTTCACCTGTATCATTGTCATAAAAGCAATATTACAATAATCTATATTAAGATTTATGTCATGCATGGTAAAGACTCACTGATCTAGTCTTTCTATGAATAATGCCATAATCCGTAATGGCCTAATAACATCGGGTGTTGAAGAATATTGTTTGAAGAGCAGTGACTATTTATGTATGAGGAGCATGTGCTAAGTTTTAGCTAAGCTTGTAAGGGCATAGGCCAGCATGTATACATTTTGTGTGTTTTGTGTTCAGTTCTTAAAAGGGGACACATATATCTTAACCTGTTATATTGATCTCATAAACCCATAGCATTCGGTTAACTAAGCATAATACACTTACTGATATTAATAACAGTGACAATAATGACGATGATGCTGAGTCACCTGGACTCGCCCCTACTTGAGGCAACCTGCCTGCACTCTGGAGGAGATGTCACCACAATTGTGATAAAGATGACTTTTGGGAGGAGATCTAGGAAGTCATAGCTGAAGTGTTCTAAACACAGATGAGAGACATGATGTGGACCTTCTTCGATGAGATGGCACATGCTATGCAGAACACATTCAAGATGATAGCTCATGAGATCATTGTGAGTCTGGTCCATGTCAACCTGGTCCCTCTGGTCAGTGGGTATAGTCTATGTGTTCCACTTCTGTTATACTGCCAACATTGTGATTGCAATTTAACTGATTGGACTGTATATGCACTCTTGTTCATGCATGCCATGTATTTGTCATGCTTATCTGTTAATATCATGTGAAATTTACTTTATTTGTCAAATTCCTACTGATATATACTTTGTTTTCAATGTGTGCATGACACACATTGACACAATACTACACTGTCTACACACATTCAACTGGTCAAGCATTGTGGTAGTTAACCTGTGGATAGTGCTGCAACAGGCAGCCTATAACCATGTGTCTGACTGGGAAGACTGACAGACAACATATGTTGTCCATAGTCCAACACTAGCAGTGTCATATGTCTTGGATGACTGTTTTGCCATATCAGGTATGTGCAACATACAGATATGTCATTCCATGTTTTTGGATGACAGTTTTCATGATGTCCCACCATCATGATGTAGTGTTGTGTCATGGAATGGCAATACTGATGCCATGAGGGATAATATACAGGCATATCCTGTCTATGTGCAGTCCTCCTTTTCTAACTACATCAGGCATCAAGGTAACATTAATCTGTATACAATGTTACAGATTACACATTCTTTCACTGTGTATTACACCATGTTTGTTGTTTGTAGCATTTCCACATCCAAGATGTAGTAACGTCGATGTATACCTTCCATAAATAGTTGTACACATTATGAGTGTACATGTTTGTGCATATAGTCGGATACACACTAACACAGAAATGTACCTTTGACAAGTGAGCATTCAGTGATGTACTGCTGATGTGCTCTAATGATGCTCACAGGAGTGTCCTCTGCTCCATAATGAGCAGGGTGGTTGACATATCCCTGCATTTCTTTATTTGACATTTGCATGACAGAATATGTGTATGTGATGGAAATTTTTAGCTTACTTACCTATGCAGGTTGATGTGACAGGATGTGTGTTTTATACATGTTCAGTTTTGTAGACATCAGCAACCCATCTTGCCATTTCACATACATTTTCCATTTGTTTAAACGTATGCCTGTGTGTCTTGTACAGCTTCATGTGTACTTGTGTCAACCTACCATGTCCTGCTTTACCCTGATGTGGTCCCAGTTTGTCCACTTCCCTCTCATCTTAATATTTCCCTATTTTTTTGCAGATATGTTTGCCTTTGTTAAAACTACTGTCCATTGCCATTTCTTAATTTGGCACAGTGAACATGTGCAAAATGTATGTCCATTTGACAGTGGGAACATCTGCACACAAGTGGTTAGAAAATGCTTGAAATGCATTCTTATTTTCATTGTGCTTATATGTTAACCAGTGTAGTTTTCTCACATCTATATGCACAACCTGTTATATTCATTATTCGGTAATGTTACATATTTTAACATTATTAGATCATCGGTGTATGTATATCTATTAACCTTGATTTCATGTACATTCCATTTATGCCACTGGCACATATATACCCATATACACATATGTATACCTGTGTGTTGCCTTTGACACCGCATATGTGTATAACATAGACTCATTCCATTGCAGGTTTGTTTTGGTCATGTATACCTATTTGTGTATTTATCAGCCTTTGCTGGTCTTCTATATTAGTTCTGCTTGGAGCTGTGCTTGGTTGTTTGCCTTTCACATGCATAGTTGTAGGTTTGGTTCTGTCCTCTGGAGTTATCTACCATTGTTTGGTCTGCATTTGCTCATCTGTGATATTGCTTGGCTTACACGTGCACTGTGGAGAGATTATTTGGATATGTATTTATACATCCAGTTCATAGTGAAACACTTATTTATTACCCTACAACACACATTTACCATTGGTCATACACATTCAGGTATGACTGACACACAGTTTGCTACATATGGTAGCATGATAGTGTGTAGGTATTTTTTTTTTCTGCATTTCACCATGACTGGTATGCATCCCCACCCTGTTTGTCAGCTTTCCATTGCTGTGCTGGGCAGTGTGCTGTCTGTGTATCTTACTTTGTCTCTCTTGTGTTGAGGTATTTCTTCTTTGGGTATACCTGCTGTGATTACCTTCACCTCCTCTATCCCAGTTTTTACCTTTTCTTCCATTCTTTTAAATAAATAAAAAACATCAGGCCTATTCCAACCAAAAAAAAAAATGCCTATGTCCCCCTGACATTCCCTCAAAATTTGAGATAAACAACAATGGAAGTAGAGTACCAAGTAAATTCAACTGATATCAATTTTATTAAAACTGTTAAGCATTTTTCGTTTAGCACATAGGCTAAACTTCTTCAGACAAATTCAGTTCAAACAACCCTCGTTTGAATAGTCACACCCTTAGACGCCTAATATGCCCTTCTAAAAGGTATATGACTCAAACATTTATATACTCAAAAAACAAAATAACAATCAACAATGAATAATATGATACAATAGTTAAATATAATGTTTAAATTAAGTTAAAATTAAATCTATATGTTATTGTCTGCGTATGCATATAGAAGAACTTCTCATTTTATTTACTTAAAACACAGGAAAATAGTTAATTCACTATTTCGCTATTCATCCTGGTGAAGTATATTGAAAATACAGAAAGCAGGTGAAGTGGCAGCACATACAACCTATTCATATATAATGTGTACACATTTGTTAAATACTATTACTTCTATTTAATCATATAAGGTTCACATTAATGGTAATTTGCTTGTCCTGACTGACTTAAAAACATTCATCCTAAATTATAAACACTTTCCCTGGGATTCATGAAGCTTGCACCAGGCGCAGGCGTAGCGTAGGCGGTATAACGCCAAATATGGCCGTCGAGCGATTCAGGTACGATCCAATCCCATGTGCACTACCAACGTATGAAAGACCTGCGCAGCGCTCAGCTTAGGTATGCTAATCACCTCATGTGCAGTGCCGCACCATGCAAATGAAGGTATATAGCGATTCATGAAGTGGTGCAGGCATAGCATAAGCCCACAGAAATGTAAACCAAAAAACACGGTTTACATTTTCCCAAACAGAACATCAGAGCTATGGAAGTGGCCCAGACTCATGTATTACAAAGTTAACATATGCCAATGGCTAAATACACAGCCAATGGCATAAGAAAAGATGCAGAACACCTAAAAAACGACATTTAATGTCATGTCCACAGTAACGCAAAGTACAACCGCAGGGCATGTGTGCGCAAACTGGAACACAAAGAAAATATATACAAATGTCATAAAATCGCAATGTAATACAAATCAGGATTTCACCATAATACGCAATGGTATGCATGGTACACCACAACCAAGCTGCAAGGGTTGCTAAGGGTCTCTGACAGTGTTCGGCGCAGTAACTATGAATAAGTAGTCAATGCCACGCAAATGAGGCAGGTAATACTGAATCGCAAACGTCCCGCCAGATTAAGGATGTACCATATGGCGCAGCACTATAACACAGAGGAGTGGCTCAGAGGTATACATGACATCAGCAAAGGGGTGTGCCACCGTAGCTGTAAGCACATTGGAGCAATGTAAATCTGGCCTGGCCTTTGCTAAGCTAAGCTGCAGGACAGGGGTGGGGAGGTAGGTATAGAATTGTTTAGCTGAGAGCACATATGGTGCCCGAAAGCACATGTGTACGGGGATGAAAATGTGCCCGAAACCCGGTAAGCGGATGCACGCACCGCAAACAATAGCACAAACAGGAAGGTCAGGGGAAGAAAAGAAGGAAATGCCGCAGTAGGGTAATTGGAGTACAACTGAGCAATTGACACCTATTAACTCACAGCGGGCAATCGACGGCAGCTGACAAGTCTGCTCGCAGAAACCTGCAAAACAGGATATGGGAGGCATTGGATTGCAAAGAAAGGAGGGGAGGCATTGGATTGCATAGAAAGGAGAACTGTCATAGCAAAGCAAAGCAAACCTACAGTAGACCAGCAATAGAACACATTACGCAAGATAAGCCAGGTCTAGGAAAGTACAAATGAAAGCACTCTGCTGGATGGATGCCAGAAAAAGGTAGGTGAAATGTGAAGAAATGTAAAGGGAAGGGCAAGAGGTAATCTACGGCAGCCAAATGTAATTCAACACCAAAGGCATGACAATAGTAGTTCCTGTAGTAAAACACATAAGATACCCTGTAGCTACAATCGTACATACACACCCTATGACATCATCGGTGTTCACAGCACAATAGTATAAAGTGTGAAAGCACCCTACACACACCTGTGTATTCCCAAACACTGCACCATAGGTGTAAACACATGGGGAACTTGTAAAATGTACATGTTGGGAGATGCCATAGCTGTGATTCATCATCATGTATTAGAGACTGACGGTGTTGTGGAGGATGATGCCGACAACCACCACAGGCCCCAGAGGAGGAGAAGAGTGTTCAGACTAAGGGTAAGCTACCAGGGGCTACATGATCTGGAGATAGTAGAGCGTTACAGGGTGGACAGGGACATCTTACAGCAAATAGTTGAGCTGTGCCGGCCACTGCTGAGAACCAGAATCAACAGAGGGGAACCCATCCCAGTGGACATGAAGGTATGTGTAAGCTTGCGAATACTAGCCACAGGTACATTTCAAAGGCCAACTGGAGATATAATGGGGATCTCACAGGCATCAGCATCCAGGGTACTACACCAGTTCCTGGATGCCATGTTACCACATGCCAATGAGCATATATACTTCCCCCGAACTCAGGAGGAGTTGGCCAGCAATATGCGTCACTTCCACCATGTGGCACACTACCCGGAGGTACTGGGTGCAATAGACTGCACACACATACATATCAAGTCACCACCAAGTGAGCATGGTAGGTGCTACATAAACCACAAGGGATTCCACTCCATCAACTGCCAGGTCGTGTGCAATGCCCAGGGCATTATCATGGATGTGTGTGCTGGCAGCCCTGGACGCTACCATGACTCCCATATCTGGCATGCCTCACGGCTGTATCAGGTATTTGTCAGGGGGACATCCCACATGGCCACCTTGTGGGGGATGCTGGCTATGCACTGGAGCCTTGGATGATGACTCCCATCAGAATTGCACACACACCCATGCAAGAACGCCATAATGAGGCACACACACAAACCAGAATCATCATAGAGCATGTGTTCGGGATGCTGAAATCACAGTTCCGTTGCTTGGACACATCTGGTGGAGCCTTGCAGTACTCTCCAGGCACGTGTGCCCACATCTTCATAGTATGCACCATGCTACATAATATGATCCTGCGGAACCAGCTGCAGCAGGGACAAAATGGTGAAGGCCCTCATAGCCCACCGCAATTGCCAAGGCCATCACAGGCACAGAGGGATTCAGACCACGAACACCCTGTGCCAGCCCCAGTAGGCAGATGGAGGCATGCCCAATATGCCTACACCTTGGCAAAGAGGGAACATATAGCACATACTCTGACAGTGTAGGCCCCTTTGAACTGACACACCTCTCCACCTGCACACACAGTAAAATGGATGGCACACACACACGACCACCTGTAAATTGTAATGTATAGGTGGCCCACTGTGTGAATCCTACATAGGCAGCCCTCAAACATTGTACACACAACAGCTATTGGAACAAGGAATGTCAACACCTGAACAGTACATGTGCCTATCAGCATATGTTGGTGCTGTGTGTATAGGTTCCTAGGTACATCGGTAGGTACACGCCTGATTGTCAGAGGCCATACACCAAACGAGGCAAACAGTGCCTGCTGTCACCACAACATCGAGTAACCAACTGTCGCTCAGTGGAGCAGAGACAATCGCAGGATCACATGTGTGTAAGCACTGTTCTGCACACACTCTGCACAGATTCCCTGCTGCGTTAATGAGGGGCTCCACATAATGTAATCATGGATGTTGTATCAAGGCATGGGGTATACCCATGACAGGTATTCGTCACCCCAGCATGCTCCACCTATGGTCGTTTGAAGGTGTAGCACATTATTGTGTGTGGCTCACTGTGATATACATACCCAATGCTGGAGCACATCCAGTAAACATCACATGGGCATACCATTAATTGGACTCATCCATATGTAAACTAACTGAGTTACCCATGTGAGTGCAGTATGGAGTAACAGCCGTAGTATACTCCACATACAAAACACCATAACACATGTACAAATCCCAGATGGCCAAGTGGTAAATGCAGTGACCGTCGTGCATGTTCCCGGTCCCACATCCTGCAAGGGATGTAACGTAATCCCGAAGGCACGAATAATGCATGTCAGATGCAGGTCATCAGATCATGTTTAGCACACGTTAGCGGGAATATGCGTTGCCCAATGCTGATAAGCGACGTTTAAATATGACTATACGGATATGCGCGAAACAGGGCTAAGCTTCTCTGAATATCGTGCAGATCACGGTCAGTGATGTCCAGAACAGGTGAAACCAACATTATTCACCCCTGTACTAATAGCACCTGCTCTGAAGGGTAAAATGACCACTGCCAGGAGAAGAACACGCAATCATGTATACAATCACCTAACACTATGTTAGCCAAGATGTACCTACGGCAGGTGTGTAATGTGACAGGTTCAGACACAAACGTGCAGAGTCCAGGAAAGAGTATACACCAACAAGTACACAATGAAAGGTGTAGTTTGCCTGTCACTTTCCCTGTCAGATATATATATATATACAGATATATATATATATATATATATATATATATATATATATATATATATATATATATATATATATATATATATATATATATATATATATATATATATACATATATATATATATATATATATATATATATATATATATATATATATATATATATATATATATAAAATACAGCTAGAAAGGGTGATAGAGAGATATACGTTGATATATATGGATTCACCGATATCTGCAAATATATAGATAGGTCAACGACATTCATAAAACCTTGGAGGTACAAATAAATAGGATACCACCAACTATGAAATGTGTCACATACCGACACGCGTAACCATGAGGCTGAAAGAATAAAAGAACACAGTACCGGAACACTAGAACCGCGAGTAATATTATCACGATATGAAGGGACATTTAGTTACCGCTGCCGGTGTTGCGGTCCACGTAGGTACTGTGTTCAACTGTGTTTGTGATTGCCGTAGTTTGTGTATGTGTGTGTGTTGAGGGTGCCATGTGCGTTTCCTTGTGACTGTAATGTGTGTGTGTGTGTGTGTGTCTGCATCGTGTGTCTGTTATTGCCAACTTGGAGGTAGATCATTACAGTAGGTGTGGGTATAGCTAGCCATAGGCATACGGTTACCACCTGTCCCACATTAGGAGGGACAGCCCCTCCCTGGGCAGTTGTGTCCTGACATAAACCATTACAAAGGGCAACTGTCCGAGATTGTAGGACATTATTATGTCCCATATATTATGTAATACTTGCATTAAATAGTTATGCCTGTATGTAAGAAATGTAAATGTTACATGCAATATGATAAGTAGCCAAAGTCCCACAACAATAAGTATGTATTGAGGATAAAAGTATGTGCCATCCTGTGTACTGACCATGGGTATGTGTCAGCCTGTAAACACTGATGTGTGTCCCGCAAGTGTCCCATAATGACCATTTGAAAAGGTGGCAACCCATGCCAAAGAGGTTCAGTTACCAACACAACTGCAATGACTACAAATATCTGGGACAAAAATACACGGGACAGCTGTCATTTAGAAACATCCCTTTACATATCGCTGTAATTCCGGAGGTATGGAAGTATCAACCTCACCTGCATGCTATATAGAAACCAATTAACAATGGCCCAATGTATAATCCCATAACAAAAGTCTACTAACTGATAGCTCTTTAATTAGGGAAGGAGCCCACACACATATATGGAATATGTAGAAATGCAAGCCCCACAAACCTGTATATGCTACGTACACCCACCTACATCCCCCACACTAGAAACTATAGCAATACAGACTGTAATTACAGCACAAACATCCAGTCAGTCAATTACATCTGCAGAAGCATTAACATACCTTGTGAGAGACACATTTAAAGGCATCATGTGAAATCGTAGCCGTTGTATAATGGAACAAACTGCGATGTTACAGGTTTTGTTTGCAATAGTCCCTAATCAGACGGTTGAGATGACAGGTACACTCACATGTAGAACCACATACTCTATCCATCACACACAATCCACGGGGGACATGAATCCAAACTATACGTGTCTCTACACATAGCAGTTGCAATTACACACAACAAAACACAATACAGGCCATCTCCCCAAAGGTAGGGCAAATGGGCAACGCCCAAGTGAAGAATTCAATTATACCCCACTGTTGCCATGTAATTTGCAAATGGAGTGGCTGCACAGCTGATGTGCAAGTAATAAGTCACTCAGGAACACCAATTGGCGGCAGGAAACCACATATTACAGGTAATGACGTATATAAGGATGACTTGCCAGACATTCAAACCATATGCTCATACCATAGAACTGTTTAAACAGTGTAAAAGAGATAGTTACGAAAGTCCGGAATGATAACAAGGTATGTAGAACACTCTGTATATAAGTGTATGTATAGTCTGTTTTGTATTAATTATGTTAGTGCATGTATAGCCTGTTTTGTATTAATTAAAAGTGTCCGCAATGCATAAAGTGGGAAAAGCTATTTATGTAGTGATGTCTTGCTCAGCATAGTAACGCTTGTAGAAATTGTGTGTCCTGCATGGGCCACAAGGTAAACATCACGGACACCACAAGGGATGCTACATGAGGGCTTTAAACAGAACAATTCCATACCACCCGCCGTCAGTGATAAGGTATGTCCAACAAGTACATGCCATAGCAGGGGATAGTATATGTTGATATACTGTCACAGTAGGCATGTGTATGGGCATATAACGACAACGACATGTCTAAGGTGGTCCCGCTGTGCAAGTATGCTTTGCATTATGGGATACTATGTAAAATATGTGTAATGTACTGTATTGTAGGTAGATATGTCAGATATGCTACACAGCATAACAGGTATATCATGCATACCAAAGGTATCGTCTATTGGCATGTACAATATACAATAAAAGGATACATATGGCTTGTAGTCACAGGACACTGTAATAGCATGATAGCTAATCTAAATGGAAGGGCTACTCAATTAACCATGCACAGAGGACATGTAATAGCTTCACAGGTTCATAGTGGGGTACTATGCAGTCTGGCAAGTCTATGTGTAAGCACAACTACAGTGTTCACACCAGCGGCACCTCTCTAGGGTAGTGTCCTGTCTGTGAACAGCAGAGCCATGTGTTACCTGCACCTCTGCACAGTACAGCCACTGTAGTGATCCCTGGCATACGTGCCTCCCATCCACCAAGTGAGGTATCACATGAGCAGTGCTACTGAGTGTCCCTGCGTGATGTACATAGGAATCATGTTCCAAAGCATGGTGAATGTCCGGTTTGGGAATGTAACCCTCAAGCACATCCCACTCATCGTTACGTGTGTGCACATATCCATGAGCATGTTGCTCACAGTGGCTTTTGCTTATGTCGCTTATGTGGAGTATATCCATTAATATTGTTGTGGACATGTCTGTTCAGCAGAGGTCACCCCTGAGTATGTAGTATGCAAATGTCTACAGACATGGTGTCCGTAGTTCTGCTGCATACTTCAACCATCGGAGCTCAATAAACGTCATGGCATGTTAATGTTGTGGTATGTAAAGCCGTAGCTGTTGTGTAAGGTACACCCTTAATGGGGTGTTGTACCCCTGAATGTGTGTATACGTCTGGAGTTCAGAGGTACAATGGGTGCCTATCTTCCAGCTACAAACCCAGTACAGATAAGTGTGGCCACATAGAAGGATATCCACAACACAGTGGCAATATGGTTATCACAGGAGTGGGTGCGACATACGTGTGTACTATGATCACGTACAATGTGACATGTATGTAGGGGACTACCACCTATGTGATAGTCAGTGGGTGAATGGTGTAATACCAAGGGGATGTTCATGCACCTTGTGTCATGCAGCTTGAGGCCATGATATTGATATCAGGTATCCGTCACAGTGACACCCTTATGGAGGGAGTCAGTATCAGCTGGTGGAGCAATCATGGCACTTTGTATGCAGTTGTCTGTAAAGCTAGGCAGGGAAAGTCCCTCTGTGCTAGCCTGTACCTCAAAGAAGCATATACTGAGCATGAGAGGCCCTATGACTGAGGACTGTGGTATACCAACTGTAACTGAAATACAGTAGGTACTAGGGTATGCTACCCTCATTGTGTGTGTTCTGTCCGTGAGCCACTTTGCATAACATCCTGAGACATAGGGGTCGATGTGCAGGTGGATGTGTATGTTGTCAATACTAGAATGGAGAACGGTGCTGAAAGGCAATGAGAGGACAATGTAGGCTGTGTGGACCCCCTTACAATCATCAACTATCCTGGTAACTGTATGAAAGGGGTCCACCAGGTGTAGGAGACATGCTATGGCCCTAACAAGTCCAACCTGGGTGGCAGCAAAGGACCGGAGCCCACCAATGTCTCTGTGAATGACTTCCATGATGATGTGTCCCATAGCCTTGCAGAACAGTCCAGTCAGGTGTGTTGGGCAATAGTCCCCCTCATGCATTGTGGCGTC
Organism: Protopterus annectens; assembly: GCF_019279795.1. Classification (NCBI taxonomy): domain Eukaryota; kingdom Metazoa; phylum Chordata; order Ceratodontiformes; family Protopteridae; genus Protopterus; species Protopterus annectens. The sequence goes on along the minus strand of NC_056735.1, from coordinate 628,826,054 downwards.
ACCTGTGTTGAGTGTGATAACTGTTGCTGTGTGCCATTCAGGGAACACAATGTCTGATATAAGGCTATTACTGAATATGGTGGCCAAGTGGGGAGACATGTCGTTCAGAGGTTTGTGTAAATCACAGTCTGGGATGTTGGACGGTCACATGGGGCCAGTGTTCCAGGCCATATAGAGTGCAGGTTAGTACTGTGTAGGTGTGACTGCAGGGACACTGCAATGTTCCTACATGGATTGTGGCCCTGTAGGGAGTGAGAGGGTGTAATGTTAGCAGTGAACCCATCCGCTAGCCTGTTGCCAACATCACCTAGTTCTGTAATGTTCCTGAGTAACTGTTGTATGTCAGAGCAGATGTGGGTATTGCCATTGACTACTGGCATACCTCCATAATGCCTTGTGGTACACCCTGGAATGTGTCGCAGTAATGTTTACATAGCTAGTGTTGGAGTATGTGATGAGGGATCCTGTAGCCCTACTGAGGCTGACCAGTGAGCTACCCCACCCATGGGATTGTACTCCACTTTGCAACAGCCTACATCTGTTGTTGTAAATTATGTCCATGGAACTGGACCCCCAGAGTGGTGTCCATTATCTGGTGGGTACCATCATGGCTCTGTGTGGAATAGCATGATCCATGCAGTCGTGTAAGTGCTAATGAAGTGCACTGGGGTATGTTTCAGCATTTGTATGTGCATTGTCCATCTGCACGGGTGTCATGACATTAACTACTGCTGTCATAAGACGTCTGTAGTAGGCGTTGTAGTACTCTTGTACTGTGTATGCCATGAAGGGTGTGGTGCCGGGATGTGGATAACAAGGGTGATTATCCTATGTTCGGAATCCACCAATGAGGGGATAACCCCAGGTGTGGAACACCAGTCACATGTTGGTAGTGTCCATGTCAAGGATATTGTTGGTCTTGGAGGTGGTGTGTATGGGTTGATCCAGCTGAGTGGAGGTTATGAATCCCGGACAGTGTTGGCCTAATGTGTCGGTACATGAGTGGCTATCCCAGTTAAGTGTAGGGTAGTGTCAGTCTCACATCAGTAGTACCTGTCTGAGCCCTACTGTCCAGTACACCAAGAAATGAGGTCTGGTAACTGTGGGATATGTTGTTGAATCCGTAGCTTGTTACAATGTGTATAGCAGTTCTGGCCACAGTTAGTTGCACATGGAGCACCTCTGATGCATTGTGCTAAGTAACTAGCCAGGATGTGTGTACAACATAGTGGAATATGGGAACACCTCAGCCGTGGGTGTGTTGGTCCATGTTACATGACTGAAAGGTATGGTCTGTGTATAACCTGTCATTGCAGGTGTGCTCTGCAGAGCCTAAAGGCAGGTCCCAGTCACTGCAGAGATTTTGAAGTGGTCCATTATAAGAAGTGCTTTGCCTCCGTGTGTCAGAGATGAAGATGTCAAGCATTGTGTCACATGACCCCATGTTTGGCTTGCCTGTTCCCGTTCTGGTGGTGAATGTTATTGAAACTGTGCAAGACAGGCAGTATAGAAGCAGCAAGAGCCTTACATGTTATCTGTACTCCCAGGGCTGACAGGTGCAGGTCAACTGTGCCAAAGCATCATGTTTTGTTGACCATGTCAGTCAAAGCGGACAGATACCAGATGCCTGTGGAATGACAGCAGAAGCATAGGCAACTGTTGAAGTGACACAGTCAGTCATTGTACAGTGGTATCAGGTCTGGATGAATGCATAATGCTCCCTAGGGCTTGGCCCATACCTTCAGGGCTACAAGACCGGTGAGCTATTGCATGTCCCTGCACACATAGTCTGTGAAATTGCATCACAGGGCAGTCACACTAACAAGGAGAATGACAGTCAAATTGTACCTGGTGAGGTGTGGCATGGGTGCATAGGTTATGTTGCAGAACAAGTTACCCGACAGCAAGATGTAAGCGACTATTGCCTTGTGTAGCCTGCTGAGTGGAACATCAGTGTGACCGCCTACAGAGTTACCTATGACAGGTGTGTTGTGTATGTTATAACACCTTATTGGCTGTATGTGATGGGCACACATAAGTCTGTAGGCTATACGTTACTGTTGTTGTGTTTGGTGATGGGGGCTGCCTTTGGTGCCTACACAGAGTATGGAGAGGTACTGCACAAGTTGTACTCATATGTGTGGCCTGTGGTGGTGGAGATCTTGTGAGACTCTTTGATGAGTGGGGTGTGTTGCGAATGTTACACATCCCCACATGATTATCAAGTGCAGTCAGGGTTGGTGACAGCATTACCCCCAGCAGGGCTGCATATGTGCATCTCCCACCAGCTGTAGTGTCATATGTTGGGAGGTGAGCATTGACTGTGTACATGAGACAATTGCTCTATTGCAACATGTACAACATATTCATCATATAGACAGGCAATAGCACTGGTACGTGACAGTTGGACATGCCTGTATATACAACCATGTCTCACAAGATATGTGAGTTACATGTGTACAACAGCTGTTGTACTGTAAGCAAGCTGGAAATGTAAGGACAGACAGTGTACTTGTGAGAAATGGTGTGGAATGGGTGCTATATTAATCAGTAGCTCATGAAGTGTGCACAAGTTCTGAACAAGTGCTGAGCATGAACATACAATACAGATAGGGTGTTGGATAATATCAACCCACAAGTGGTGACGACAGTCATAATTTGTGGCACCGCACTATAACCCTGCTGAGTATGGTCTGAAAGTCCATGAACCATTATCAATGTAGATGTTAGCAGTACAGATGTACATGACAGTATGGATGTTTGACTACATATACCTTCGTATGTCACAGGAGTGTTCTACCAGTGGACTGTTGACAGAATCAACACTACAAAAGGTGCCAGAGTGACATGTGCATATCACACTAGTGCCAGCTACAGTAAAACAGGGTTAATGTGTTGTACTCCACCCTCATTGTAGCCCATACCACACAGACAAATGTGAGGCATCTGTGTATGTAAGGATGTGAATGGCCATGACCTATGAGCAATAGCTGTCTCAGAGTTGTGAACAACATACAGAATGGGCTTTGTGGGTGAGGTGTGTGAGATATGTGCACATTCTGATGGCTGATATCAGCATTGTCACCGCTAGGTGAATATCCCCTTATCAATTAATTACCACCTAGGCTGCGGTCAACATTATGGACACTGTGTAAGGGATGGTGCTGTTCAGTTCACCTCCCTGAGTTGGTGATGTCTCCAGGCCACTTAAGTAGTCATATGAGGTACCCATGTCATGACAGGGTGCCATCCATGAGCATGGAGATCATTGGACAGGCATACACAGCACTCGTGTGACCAATATTGGATCACATATCACCTTTAAGGGGTATTGGCCATGCGTGGATGGGCGATACCAGCCTTCACAATCCTCACCTCCACTATGCAGCATGATGTCTACCTTGCATAAAGACATGTGCTACACTATGATGTTGGACATGCTACATGTCCATATCCTGATCTGAAAGACATACATCATGGACAGCCACCGTCCTACTACTAGGATCGCCACATGCTGGACAGATCCCTGTGCCATACATGTGAAATACTCCCGCCATACCATGCAACCCTGTCCATCAAAGCTGCACATGTCATCTCTGTCATACATGGTGTGATGGCCGCATGGTAGATGTAGTATCAACTGTCTGGATCAGTAATGTAGCACTGATGCACCTCGCGGTGGCAAAATGGCTGTCAGATACAGCTAGGAAACGTTGCCCGTACATGCTATAGTTGATTACCATCCCTGCGAATGACGTCCGACTAGCCATTGTCCCATGTATATCACATGTGCAACACAGGCGAGCCGTGGCAGGATGCTGAACAGCTGTACAGTGCTGTGTAGATGTATATGGCAAAACACATGCATGTAAAGGTTTCCATGCGTATGTGTGCATTGTCACTGCTGAAGTCCATTAAGGCAGTGTATGTGTTGATATGTGATATATATATATATATATATATATATACACAGCATCAAGGTCAACAGCATTACTGTGGACACATCCAGGCATGTGCTGATAGGTAAGAACACCAGTGCAGGCAAACAGACATGCCCACATGAAGACAGCATTCACATGGAGTATGAACAATGTAATGAGGTGACACACATATATGGTGATGATATCCAATACATAATGGGTGTTACATGTGTGTGACACAAACATGTCAGTCATGTCAGTGTCATTGTGATTTGCAAAGATAACTGTGCAGATGTACTAGATTTACTAGAAATGTATGTGCAGCAGTATCTCTGTACATCTCTGATACTGTGACCTGTCACCATCATTATGTCTTATGGATAATGCCTCGTACACGCCTGCCACCGTACAGCCGCCAGGTGAATGATGTCCTCATCCCGTACCTCCATGATAACTACGAGGTGTTGTTCAGCCATGTGCCACAGCATGCACAGCAGTGTGACGACCTGTGGCAGGATCTTCGCAGAAGGGTGAATGATGTGTGTGGCCATAACCGCACCTACCAGCAGGTGCACCGACACTGCACGGACCTGATACGACATGCAAAACAGCATGCCACTGCAATCGCCAGGGAACAAGGTGGAACAGGTGGTGGGCCACCAACCCAGCCCTCACACACCCCAAGGAGCTACTGGCCAGTCTGGGTACACCCTCAGAACAGCATCCACAAACACTAGCTGCCATCGTGGAGGTGGGTGTCTCTCAACCAATGAGCCTGGAGTTTCCTGGTAAGTCAGTACTGCACATATGGCTATTATATCCCATTTAGTTGCATGTGTCACTGTACATTATGTAATGTAACATCATATGCAAGGTATGTTGACACACATGCTGCATACTACAGTATGCTACCCTGTGTATGCACACATGTGCATACTATATGCTATTGTACAGGCAAATGTGTTAACATGCACAGTGCACCCTGTGGCTGTCATACAGTCATGGATAATGTTCAAACTGCTGTGTCACCCCTATACAGGTACCTCTGGCATGCGGCACATTCATCGGTCCATTGCAGATGAGACTGCCATCAGTATCAGGCATGTTAAAGCATAGATCTATTCACCATGTGGCCAGTTAACACTTGTACACTTGATGTTCGTTCCAGTCACGATATACAGGTCGCATCACCCAGCATTCACACTAGCCACCCATGTGCAATATATACAAACAAAATGATACACCGACATGAAACCACAGTATTTGTCATTGCTACATGTGTGGACAGCTGTGCATACAACGGGGGAGATGTTGTACAATGTAGGCATATGTACTATACATTGGAACAACACGTGTGGTACGCAAACAGTGCCACACAGTGAGCTGTGATATGGGCAGCCCACAGGAGTCACCATTGTGTTATATGCCCCTGCAATGGGTGCACACATTGTGATGTGCCATCTGACATGTCCCAGACACGTATTGTTCTGGCTGCAATATTGTCACACTATCCCATAACCCATACCCCACATACCAAACGTACAACCCGTTGTCTGCATAGCCCTGTGGATGGTGACATATCTGACATCTATGGGTGTATGTCATATGGGACAACACAGACATGTGAGATAGATGGCCATCACAAACATTTGGCCAACAAATGTGCACACATGGCCTTGGGGGATGGCCAGAGACATGTAACCACGCAGTAGATGTGATGTGTATACACCCTGTTGCACATTGTCCACACATGGTCCAATTATAGCCTTAGTTGACTGATTATACAGTTGATGTGGTACACTGGACATCCTAAAAGCCTGTGCACAGCTAGTGGAGGTGTCACTGAAGTCTACCATATAAGGTGTGTTGAACATCACGACTGACATAGCATGACAATAGTCACCTGTACAGCTTCCACAGACTTTGACACCACATCAGGCCTCAGATACTGTACATTTCCCTTGCTGCTGGAGGACATCACCGTTAGCTGTGCACCTCGTGTGTGTGGTACATCAATGTCATGTGGGAAATGCTGAATTGACAAGTCTGCTATGTGTGGACATTGTTGCCAGGCAGCTAAGACTCTGTAGTAGTTGTGCAGGGGTGTCATCTGTAGGTCCTCCAGTGACCTGTCACATGACACAGCATGGTTTGGTGTGTATACACCTCAGCATCGTGGGTCACAATCCACAGTTATGTCATGGGTATGCATGCAGTTATGGCTATGCAATGTGTACATATTATGCACTGTATAGCAATATAGATGCCTCATGATGCCATGCAATGGCACAGTGTCTGTACTTCACACTGTATAGCAATGTAGACGGCTCACACTACACTTCCATGCTCATGCACATTTGCTAAACATGCATTCTATCTGTAGAGCATACAGACAACACCGCAATGTGATGCCCATTACGACGTTGTACATGTTTCAGGACACCATTGTGTCAGATATGTATGCATGTTAATGCACACGTCAGCAGATTACAAGTCAAGGTCACATCAGCCATGTGTACTGTTATCTTGTTCTGGTCCACATGGTGTATCATGGGGATGCATGCATACTACCATGATTGTGTGAACTGCATGGCTACTGATATGACACCTGCTTGCTGTATGTGCACCCCAGGGAGGTATGCTAACTAACACTATTAATGTCTGAGCTGCATGCCGTCTGCTGTATCACAGGCATCACATGCATGATGTGCCTGTGTGTGTCTGTGTGTCTATTGTAATTTAGAGTCTTTCTTTACATTCACAGGTGATGTAGGTGCGTTACCCTCCTGTGGTCCATCTGATGTTAGTGTCCCCACAGATACTAGCAGTGATGAACATATGCATGAGGTACAGGTAGAGTTGTCAGGGGCTGAATCTGTGCCAATGGTTGCCATCCCAGCTATGTCCCCCTCTTCCCCGCACACAGTTCTGCTGCCAACACATACCGCATCACCAGTGGCCATAGAGGAAGGACAGTCAGTGTCTGTTAGTGTGGAACAGGAATGTGTGGTGGCTACAGAAGGTGTGTCTCCACACCATGGTGTCAGTGTAATGACTGCAGATGTGCCACACAGGCATGTGGCCGGTGCTGCTCGTAGGAGGACCTCTGGCAGACACGCACCTGCAGGACAGAGCGCAGCAGCTGGTATCACCAGAAGCATGTTCCAGACTGTAATGGTGACACAGGCACATGCTGAACTGCAGAACAGAGATGGGCAGAGGCTGCAGAAGGCTGCTATCCATACCCTAAATGACAACATCCAGGCATTGGCAAATGCTCAACAGCAGATTGCTGATGTTCTGGACAGGCGATTGGGTGACATGGTCAGAATCCTTGACCGTGGTATGGCAATCCGTGAGCATGAGCTGTCTGTTCTGGAACATCTGGTAGGAGTGAGGCATAGGCCACATGGACGTAGGCCATCTACACCACCTAGTGCAGGTCAACGTGAGCGTGTCACCTCACATGCCCACTTCCATAGTGCCAGTAGCAGTAGCAGTGCAGCTGGTCCTGCGCTGTCCACAACAGGACACAGCAGGCCACGTGGATGTGGCCCTGGACATTCCCAGCAGGGACATGGTTCCAGTGGACATGTGTCGTCAGACAGTAGCCAATCTGTACCTCCGGATGGTAGTGCCTGCGCAACCCCTGGCAGGCACAGGTCACATGGCCGTGGCCGGACACAGTGAGCTGTACAACCTGGTCTGTACAATCTGGAGCTGTCAATAATACCCCTGTGTAGGCCTCACAAAAGGCAGAACTGTGTGCACATATACACGCACACAGCAAACACATCTGTAGGGCACCACAACACCCACATGCATACTGAACAGACATGTCCAATCATATCACCGGCCCTTACCCACACACATGATGTCATCCATTGGTGCAGCCTATGCCCCTGGCAAACATTATCACCCTATGCATATGATGAGGCCTGTGCTGCATCCCTGTCATCCACACCATCAGTGCAGGGACATGCTCAAATGGTCTGATGCACAGGGTGAACAGAATAGTGAGAGAAGTTTATATTACATTAGTTGTGTAAGAATAGTGAGAGAAGTATATATTACATTAGTTGTGTAAGAATAGTGAGAAGTGTATATTACATTAGTTGTGTACTGTTAACATGCACCAGACATACCATGTAGTACAGGTTTAGCATGCATTGTTATATGTTCACAGTATGTGTCTTGGTAAAACAGTAACAGCATGTTGGTAATGATGCCCTGGTTCCCTCCTTATGATCTACTTGCATGTGCCTACAGGTAGCAGTGTTTGCAGTCTCCCATGTGTAACTGTGGAGTACTCACAGGCACGTATGGCAAAATCAGTATGCTATACATAGCCTCAACCTGACTGTTGGAAAGGCTAACATACCACAGATGTCCACACATATACTGATCCAGAAGCATGTGGGCAGTTTAATAGGCTACAGTGGCTAGAGGCGTGACATCCATACCAGGTCACATCACAGGTATGTTGCCATGGTGCAGGGGTTGTACACAGCGGTCCAGCCGATGATAACATTAGAGGCCACCTGATAGCATGAGGCCTCACTGTGTAGCAGTAATACCTTGTCACATTACAGGAACATGTCCACACTCACGGGGTCAACAACACTATAACACACACACCATAGTGTTGAGGTGAGGACCCCTGCCTATGTGGTCATCACCCTCACAGTACTGTGCACCCACACGACGCGACACAGCGAAAGAACATGTACAGGTAGCCAGTACGGCTGAGACTGATGGCATCAACAGGGTAGTAGACTGCATCACCATGAGGGGTTAGGGATCCTGTGTGTTCTGTATGGTAGCATGCACCCTCACTCCATGCCCCAGACAGCCATACATACATACACACATACACACTGTGGAGACCACAAATGTCATACACATACGGATAGCTGATGTGCGTGATACACACACCACCCCTGCCTACATCATGCTTTCCACACTGCAGTATGTACAGATCTCTACAATAGTGTACAGGGGTGTGTAACAACTGGGATGTAATCCCCACCATATGTGGCATATATGGTCACACAAGCAAACACACATGGCAGTACTGTGAATGATACACCTGCTATATGATGATACGTCTGACAGAGATGCAGCAGTATTGGCCGGATTATGTGTACCAACGCTATGTCTGGCAATTGTGGTGCTATATGCACACAGGAGGATGTAAGTGTTACAGGTGTCAGGTGACATACAGTCAGTAACACCTGACCGCTGTGTAGGTTTTATGTCTTCACCATCAAGTAACAGTAACATAGCATACTGTTTGCACATGTAATGGTAGGATGGCGTGTTACATACCTGTGAGCCATCCCCAGCAAACATCCATCTGCACAGGTGGATCACCACTTTATGTACACACATCCATCCATACCTGATGTACATCCTACCGTACTGTCAGTATGTCACCATATACAGGTGTCAATGATGGGGCTGCATTGCAACTGCATGTTGTAGTTAGGCACAGATGAGTTACATACATCAGCTACTGCACATGCATGGTAGCTGCATGCACACTACAAATTGCGCATGTGTGTTGGTCCTACATGCCTGTCATGTAGCCATGTTTATATGCATTGCAATTGGTGGACATGTGTGATGACATACATAACACATGGACTGTTGTATGATATGATGGGTGTCATGGGCAACTAGTACAGAGGGAATGTGTCCTTGGTCAACATTGCTACCTCATGTACTGTTAGCATTCAACAGCCATGGACCCACCTTCCATTTGTGTGCATGTGATTGCTGTAGCCACTTGTCTGCACGGAGGACAGCAAAAGCTATGCTATGTACATATGTGTTGTGTGTGTGGTCCATGCACATATCCAGTACGATTACATGCATGTCATATCCAAACATGTGTGTTCTTTGGTGTACAGTGACAGTCATCTGTCACAGCTGTGTAAGACCCAGGGCCCCTGGTATGTGTAGAGCCGACCTGGTTATTATAGTGGCATCATTACAATGCATAACATATGATGGAACCCTGTCGGTACATGTGTAGTCTGCACAGTTGCTGTAGACCTATGTACAGTCCACTGGTCATGAGTCACATGGTGTTGTGGTAATGTATGGCTGTGTATTGCTGGTCCAATGACATGGTGATGTCTGAGGGCTACATTGTAGACTGTGGTGTGTACCTCTGTGATCTGCACCTGAGACATCTGTGATGGCTCCCTGAGTGTGTACTGGTCTGTACATGTGAGTGGCATTCATGTACGTGGGGACAGTAACACCATACTGTGCCCTTCCGTGTTTAGAATCTGTGTGCATGCAAGACGGCCCTTTGCAACTGCTAAGTATGTGAGCATGCCCAGTACGCCGTTGTGTAGATGGACACACAGTACATTCCAAACTGTGCCCTTCTGTGTTTAGAATCCGTGTGCATGAAAGACAGCCATTTGCAACTGCTAAGTGTGTGATCATGCCCAGTATGCCGTTGTGTAGATGGACACACAGTACATTCCAAACTGCACCCTTCCGTGTTTAGAATCCGTGTGCATGCAAGACGGCCCTTTGCAACTGCTAAGTGTGTGAGCATGCCCAGTACGCCATTGTGTAGATGGACACACAGTACATTCCAAACTGCGTCCTTCCATGTTTAGAATCTGTGTGCATGCAAGATGGCCCTTTACAACTGCTAAGTGTGTGAGCATGCCCAGTATGCCGTTGTGCAGATGGACACACAGTACATTCCAAATGGACATGTGATACTAAGCGTGTGGGCATGCCCAGTGACACCTTGCGTTGGTGATATGCCTCTGTGTATGGGCATGGCCATTGACATCCTGTATAGCGATGGTGGTCATCCAGGCATCAGATGTCCATTTTCAACGTCATGATGGATGCCTACATTGAACACAATTGTTGACTGTCTTGAAGCGTGTACTGTCTGTGGCACGTCCTGTAGTGTAGTGTTGTTGTAGTGCTCCGTAGATATTTAGTTGCCCCGATCACACCACTGCCATGTGTTTGTCTACATCTACCTTGGGACAGTAATATGCTTTCAGACTGCTCACTCTCTATACATTCCCTATCGGCGTCCTTGCCTTTGCGGATTATGTCATCCACCTAGAAGTATGCTTCTGGGAGTGCTGTGTTCAGTAATCTTGGTAGCGCATTCTGTAACTGTGTAATGCTGTAGTGTGATAAGGTAGTTAGGTGTATGTTCGACTCCCAGCCCTGCCAAGTGTGTGTGTGTGTATGTGTGTGTGTGTTTCCAGCTGCCTGGTGACAGAGTAATGCTTTTAGATGGCTCACACCACATACATTCCCTATCGGCGTCTTTGCCTTTGCGGATGATGTCACCCACCTAGAAGTATGCCTCTGGGAGTGCTGTGTTCAGTAATCTCGGTAGCATGTTCTGTAACTGCGTAATGCTGTAGTGTGATAAGGTAGTTAGGTGTATGTTCGACTCCCAGCCCTGCCAGGTGTGTGTGTGTGTGTGTGTTTCCAGCTGCCTGGGAACACAGTAATGCTTTTAGATGTCTCACAGCATATACATTCCCTATCGGCGTCTTTGCCTTTGCGGATGATATCACCCACCTAGAAGTATGCCTCTAGGAGTGCTGTGTTCAGTAATCTTGGTAGCGCGTTCTGTAACTGTGTAATGCTGTAGTGTGATAAGGTAGTTAGGTGCATGTTCGACTCCCAGCCCTGCCAGGTGTGTCCCTGTGTGTGTGCTTACAGCTGCCTGGGGACACAGCAATGCTTTTAGATGGCTCACACCACATACATTCCCTATCAGTGTCTTTGCCTTTGCGGATGATGTCATCCACCTAGAAGTATGTCTGTGGGAGTGCAGTGATGCCGGAACTTGGTAGCGCATTTTGTTACTGCATAATGCTGTAGTGTGGTAGACTAGACAGGTAGATGCTCGATTCCAGGGCATGGCAGGTGTGTGTTATGCAGTTATACCATATGTGTTGGTATCTGTGGGTGGCTAGCTGCAGGACTTGTCCAGTTTGTTTTGTTGCTGACCTATTTAATGTCCGCAGCCCGCATATTCTGCCAAGACACTGGGTTGTCAACACATAAAGTCGTCAATAGGTCTGGTGAGTAACTATCAGCAGCCCTACACTTACCCTTGCTACGGTCTGAACTGTGTGACGCAACATAACACACATGCCTTGATATTAACAACACTACATGATGCAGGTGGCACATGTAGTTTCCTTTCCATTCCTGTCTAATGCATTGCTGTCATGTGGTTTGCTGTTGTGATATCAATGCCATATCTACATATGTGTGTACATGTATATGTGTGTATGTATATATACATATATATATATATATATATATATATATATATATATATATATATATATATATATATATATGTCCATGTATATATGTTTACAAATAATATATGTGATATATGTAGATGTAGAGGTGGACATAGATGTGAACATATGTCTGGGGACATCAGCACTATTGACTATTTGTGCCGGATGATCTGTATGTGATAACCTGGGATCTGTGTATATCTGCCATGGCGTGGTGTTAATGCACATTGTCTGTGGTGTGCAGGGCCATGGGTTGTAGTCGTGTAGACACCAGTTATTTTGTTTCTGGGCAGACCATGGGACATCGAATATGGTGATGGTAAGGCACCTGTTGTCAGTTGTGTGAGGATCTGAGCGACACTGAGCAGTGGTTAATATGTTGGAGGTTCGGTATGGGTCATATAACTATTCATTAGAAGACTATACTATACAGATGAGGTTGACTATGGTGTATCACATTTATCACCAGGGTGTGCTGCTGGTCCCTGGAGTGTATGTGTGTATTCAGCCAGGTGCAGGTCTCGCATGGGAGGGGGGTCAGGCATACTGTACGTACATTGCAGAACTGTGCCTCGGGACTGCTTCTGCCTTAGCAAACCTAAGCTAGGGGTGTGTCTATACCTGCCTGTTGATGTTGGGAGGGATGACAGCAGTGGTGGGGTAGTCAGGGTGTTCAGGCTGCACAAACAGGTGTTGCTCAGCACAATCGACTGATGACATGGCCAGCCCGCACATGAACAGTACATTAATGCAAGCAAGCAGCATACACATATGTTTCATCCACACTACACCACCGGTGTATATCTGCAGGGAAATTTCACGACACAGTCCAACCAAATGACATGGGCTGCAGCAGGCAACATATACCAACATGTGCAGGAGGCTGGGGCAGTGCGGATGTGTATGTTGCCGAACAACCCTTTCTAGGGTGACATAAGACTTTATAGACTGAGGGTGACTTACCAGGGTCTACATGGGCTGGGGATGTTGGCGTACTATGGGGTGGACAGAGACCTCCTACAGCAGCTTGTTGACATGTGCCTAACACATCAGACAGGCCGAGGGGAACGCATCACAGTGGATACCATGGGATGTGTTGTCCTAGGTGTACTAGCCACAGGTACCTCACACAGCACAACTGGGGATATTATGGGTATCTCACAGGCATCTGCATCCAGTGTATTGCACCAGTTCACAGATGCCATGTCAACACATGCTAGTGGGCACGTACAGGTCCTCCACACATGTGATTAGTGGACCAGCAATACGAATCTGTTCAACCATATGGATGTGTACCCTGGGGTACTGGGTGTTATAGCCTGCACATGTAGCACCACCTGGGGAGCAGGGTAGGGCCTACAGTCAGTGCAGGGGCATACCCTCCAACAGCTAGGCACTATGCGATGGCCAGGGCATGAGACTGAATGTGTGTGCTGTCTGCCTTGGAAGCTGTGATGTGTCCGATATATGGCGTCTGACACAGCTGTAGCACACCAATGCCTATGTGGACATCCCCTACAGTATCCTAGTGGGGGATGCTAGGTAAACACTGGTGTAGTGACTTATAACACCCATCAGTGATGCATACACACCTGAACACTCACACTATACTGAGGCAGATACACAGGCAAGACATATACATGTGCATGTGTTTGGGATGCTCGGTTCACAGTTCTGGTATCTGGACACATCTGTTGGGGCTCTGCAGTAGTCACAAGCTACATGCACACATGTTGTTAAGTTATTTTCTATGCTACACAATGTTATCCTGCAGTAACAGTTGCAGCAGAAACAGCATGGGGCAGGGCCACACAGCCCAACACCACTGCCAAGGCCTGTACAGGCACAGTGTGACTTGGTGAAGGAACTACCTGAGTAGGGCACAGTCGGCGACAGCCCGTGCACAGTATGACCAGCCCTTGGCAAAGAGGCAACACAAGGCATATGCACTGACACAGTAGGTACCCACGGATTTCCCCTCTCTGACCCGCACACAGTACAATGGATGCCAAACATGACAGTACCTGTTCTTGGCCATGTATGGGAGGTGCACTGTGTGCATCCGACATAGGCAGCAACCCAGCACCATGCTCAAGTCCGTAACACAACCAAGGTATGTCTATTGACCTAACAAGTGGCAGATGTATTAGATTGTGCACTTACCCATTGCTCTGGTATGTATGTGAGCATACAAGTGACTGTGGTGGCCAAATGTTAGGGCAGCAGACAGTACACATCCATAGTGGCACCATGACCTCTGTAGCACATATGGGGTCACAATGGTAGCCTGTAGTACACAGGGTGTCCTACCCACTGCAGATTATGGGCTGACCATCATGTGTGTCCGTACAGCTCACACACGTTCCATGCAGCTGGACAGATGTGGACCAATACAGACAAATGATATATGATGGCCTGTGGATATGCCCAATGACTGACCCCAACCCCCTATGACACACACAAATGACAGCAGGCCAGGCTGTTTGATGTAGGATGTGTAATAGGATGTCCAACACCACTGTGCTGTTAATTAATGCTGGGAACTGACGTACCCTGGTATCCCTCCAACCAGTAATTTAGGTAGGTCCACAGACTGACATGGAGTACCCGTCAGACCAGTACAGTAGCGGCAGATGTGTACAACTGTTGGCTATGCCCCATCACACTTACACATGTGAGAGTCATGTGCACCACCCACGGTGCTGTGTAGGACTGTGGTTGCATGTCCTCCCATGCTATACAGACATGTAGCAACTATCAATGCCACATGACCATTAGCTACCCTGCAGACACAGCATGTCACCTGTCTGTGTAGAACAGAGGGGTCAGCAACACAGTACTAACTATCTGGACATGTGACACATGCAATACAGTTGACCATACTTTGCATGCTCACACACATGACGGTATTGTCAGTCTACAACATGCATAACAGTCATACTGGGCATGCTCACACACTGAAACACAGGACGGCCAGGCATGCACACACCAGTGGTCTGGACATATCTGCCAGTACATTGCTATACTGTTGGATGTCTGCGCTGTATGGTGTTTGCGGTCTATTGTCTGTACATATGTCATGGTCTATTGTTAATTCACATGAGCTATGTGCGCAGGGTACTTCTACCATCATGTGTATAGGGCAGTTCTTTGTTTGCGGACAGGCTGACGCCTTTGGATACAAACCGGGTAAGGCACAGTCCAGCAGGTGGGAGCTGTTGTGCGTGGGTTTGCACAGTGTTAAGCACTGCTGACCTCTGGTCACAGCACCTTATACATGTTTACACTCCACATTTCTTTGACGGGGCACTACTGGCATACTGGTAGACAAACACGCTTACAGCCACTCGCTCTCCGACATTTCCGCTTACATTTGTCACTCACGCTGGGTGTGTGCGATCCCTTGTAATGTGTATTACATCGGACTACATGACTACAGTATTGGGTATGTGTAACCATTTTGCGATGGCAGCCGTTCGACTGTATGGACTCGGCGGCCTGTCCAGTGACGTAATCATATTATATGCGTGTTCCTCATACGATCTGCTCCCATCTGCCTGATAATGGGAACCGATACTCTGCAATGCTGACATGTGACTTGAGCTTGTTAACGCAGCTGTCTGCCGGGTCATGCTACCGCATACCAACTGCACGTTGACCACATTACAGATTGCATGACGGGAGACTGTAGGAATGACACTTTTCCCACTTTGCATGGGACAGTCCCTCATCACACATCACATATGACAATACCAGAACTCTCCACCAATGGGGGACACATTTCTGCAGAATCAGGGACAGGTCATGAAAAACAGGGACACTTTTACAAAAGTAGTGCTATTAACATGACACATTGACAGAATCAGAGCATATGACATAATACACATATTCTGAAGTAACAGTTGTTTATAACTCTTACTTATTGTCATTAGTCGGTAAGTGTAATTCACTACCTTTCCTTCAACAGCCGCTACATTTGGGAGGGATTAAGAAGGACACAGTTAAACTTTCAGTCAAACTCAGGGACATACCTGACATTCAGGGAAAGTTGAGTGGTATGGACAATACTCTAGCCATTGCAACTCTCCAGATTAGGGGACCTTCCCATGTTGTAGGTGTCTGTACTGGTTGCTTGTTACAGGTCTTGTATACCTGACACATCGATATGTCATATGTAGTAGCATAAGCAACTATACTGCTGCTAGATTACACTTTGATTTGCTCTGATATGTATATTTCAGTACTATGCATGGCTGTAAGTATGTTCTGCCCTGGTACATCTGACATTTCTACGGAGCAGGTTCCACTTTGGCCGTTCAGACTGGTGGCAGACCTATAGACCCTATATGTAGAGCTATCACATGTGTCGAGGCAACACATACCCACAGCATACCTCTCAGCTGTCCCTGATCTTCAGGGCCATCCCTGATTTTGAATCAGATTTTAACTCTGTCCCTCTTAATCCCTTCTAAAACTAGTGACATTTGGAGGAAAGGTGGTGAATTACACTTAATGACTACTGACAATAATTAAGAGTTACAAACTTCTTTTACTTCAGAAAATGTGAATTAATTCATATGCTCTGATTCTGTCAATGTTTCCAGTTAATAACTCTAATATTTTAAATGTGTCCATGATTTTCCTTGTGTTTTCTTGACTTGTCCATGATTCTGTTGAAATTTGTCCCCAATTGGTTGAGAGGTCTGACCCACAGCCAGTAGTACACGGACGACCTCCACAGTTTGCATACGTTAAGGTTATTCATGTAGCATTATAATTGATAATACTGTTTCCTATTACATGTAGCTGTTACTGATACAACAAATTGATGTCTGACACCACTACACACACTATATAGCCTCCATTCCTGAACTCACAGGCCCAGACCTCTCAACCAACTGGGGACAAATCTCAACGGAATCAGGGACAAGTCAGGAAAAATTCAGGGACAATCAAGGACACTTTTAAAATATTAGTGCTATTAACTTGAAACATTGACAGAATCAGAGCATATGAATTAATACACATTTTCTAAAGTAAAAGATGTTTATAACTCTTAATTATTGTCATTATTCATTAAGTGTAATTCACCACCTTTCCTCCAAAAGTCACTAGTTTTAGGAGGGATTAAGAAGGACAGGGTTAAAATCTGAGTAAAAATCAGGGACATCCGTGAAAATCAGGGACAGTTGAGAGGTATGCACAGGCCATGTGCCATAACTGTCATTTTGCAAGACACAACTGCCCAGACGGGTGTGTCCCTCGCAGGCATACGGGTGTTTAACCTCTTCTATTATGCTATCATCTACCTGAGGTAGTCAGCGACTTATGCACTTTCCGTCAGTAGCAGAACTCACATACCAATGGGTGTGACTGAACACCATATCAGGAACACTGCATAACACCCTGTGGGACACATTTAGATGATTGGTTCTATTAACCAGACACATTCACAGTCATAGAACATATGTATTCATTCACGTTTGTCGAGGTACATGCTGCTTATGACTCATACATGTTGTCATCTGTCATTACCTGTATTCCACACCTGTTCACCTAATATCAGTAGTTCTGGCAGTGTTTATTTGGACTTTGTTACATTCAGATACATAACTATGGACATCCATGCTAATCGGGCATACGGCACTGTGTAGGTCTCTATGTATTTCCCGATGGTTTACAAACCATCCAGTAGATGTGCTCTTCAGGTTTGGGAGGTGTAGGCGTATGCTATGACCACATGGGAATATTAATGACTTCCACTGGGCAGGCCTACTACATCTCTGCCAACCAGCACCTGCACACTTAAGCCCATTAATGCATACCCATGGTCCACCTACCTGGCACCCCTCTACAGCAGTCATGACAAATACTTACTGCGAGTGCAGCTGGGGTATGAGCACACCCCTACACATTGCCCACTCTCCCCATCTCGGGACACATGTCGTACATTTTGTCAACCCATGTATTATCACACTTGCACAACCTACTGTTCCATGTACACCTACATCCTGCTCTTATTAGTGTCGGTAGATTCTTTCATACCTGAATTTTTGGGGTCCCGCAAGGGACACCGTTATCCATGTTTAAAGTGTAGACCTTGCAGAACTATCCCACTGGTCCTTTCCTACCGGTGTTTTGGACGGCGGCAGTGTATTGATCTGTATTGCCTCTCTGTATGTCTGTCCGGCCAAGTTGGGCGATGTGGGGGGTACAGCGTTTCTTTATTGGACCTCCCAGTCACAAATGCCCGGGCTGTAAATATGTAACCCCAATTGCTGTGAAGTAACCTATTTATGTGTATGTGTATATCTACACTGACATATAGTTTGTTTTGTGTGTATGTGTATATATCACTACCTGTTGTTTGTGTATATATATCTATCTATATATATATCCGTAGTATATCCTTGTGTGTGTGTGTGTGTGTGTGTGTGTGTGTGTGTGTGTGTGTGTGTGTGTGTGTGTATATATATATATATATATATATATATATATATATATATATATATACATATATATATATATATATATATATATATATATATATATATATATAACCGTATTGTGTATGCAAATTATTATAGCTATGTGTATATATACGTTTTTATCTATATATACATGTGTGTCCATTAACCTATACATTTCCTGGACATGGACACTTACACATGCATATTGGTTTTATCCCTGCTTCAACAACATACTATTGCCTTAGTCATTCTGACACCAACACTTCACTCCGGTGAACTTGTGCTCAGTATATTGCACTTTATGCAGAGGGCAGATGTCACAAGTTTTTCATGTCGGGTGCCGCTGCTAACTGGGTTGTGATAGTGTCATTCCACCTATTCCTCGTATGCGCAGCCTATTATTCCTGCTACTGTGTTTGTTTCTGTACATATTCATATTATTACTGTTGATAGGATGTGTGTTTGTGTTACTGTGACTGTACGTCGACAAATTGTTGTCTTCATGTATTTGTGTCTTTCTGCTTTTCCCGGTTTGGGGTTGTCACCGCAGAACTCTGTTCCACTCATGGGTGGCGTACAGGTTTTACATGCAGGGCTGCCAGACCTGATGCACAACGTCCGACAACGATACGCCCATTCACGCATGTCTCCACGCAAACGACGCTCTATCTGGGAATCGCAACTACGTACTAGCTGACCTCCAAGGGCTGCTCCATTGCACCCGGCGCAACATTATCCTATCACTCCTGTGTCCATACTCACATATCCATGGTTTCTCCTGCACACCCGTGTTGAGTTTCCCCACATAACAGACATTATACACCTGATATCGCAGCCATGACACACCTTTACACATTGCCCTCTCATGAGCATTGGGGCCCTACACACATTTTGTACTGCCTCGTGTATTCACAGGCTCACCATCCATTCATATTTGCACATACGTGCCTTTCCTGGTGTTATGGATTACGAACAATTTGTGGGTTACAAGTGTAGGTGGTCACAACATGTCCTACATTCCATCTGTTTACAATGTTGATGTAGCACTTCAACGATGTTATGGCCACTGGTATAGCCCTGCCTCTGGTGTGGAGAGTGGTGCTCTACCCACACTTGTGCAGCTTTATGTGACATACGCTGCGAGTACTTCATAATTCCTAACTTGCTCTGGATTCCCTTCACAACACTTAGGTTTGCTTTCGTCTTTCAGCGTTCCTAATACATATATATATATATATATATATATATATATATATATATATATAGATAGATATGCAGCTATATTATTGCATATTTATGTTATGTCTGTGGATATTTCTCTATACACACATCTATCTAACTATATATATATGAAATTTACAGCTGTAGAAGACATCATACATTTGCTATGCTAATAGCTGCGTACACCCGCACAGGCCCACTTGCATCTACTTATTCTGAGTTACATATGTTTACAGGCACGTCTTTAGGATTACATGTGCCTTATTCCTTATAACAGTACCACTTTGATGGAATCCAGTTAACGGACCCATGCGAACGCGGTCACCTTTACATGTATAAATGTTGGCTTTACAGCACAGAGGCATTCATTACACAATTAATATGTGCTATAGTCGTACTTGCACCGGGAATGCCTTTACGTTGGGTGGATGCTGTAACCACTACACTATTGGTATTCTGGCTCATTTATATGTATACCCATGGTTCATAGCTACTCTGACATACGCCTCACTGCTTCCCTTACACAGCAGGCATCCATTCTCCTGCTGGAAAAACTGCAGTACTACAATTAGGACATTCCCTGTTTCCTACTGCTCTGGACCTGTGCTGCGAGTCTACTCACTCCAAGGTTATTCATAACTCCTACGCTTATAATCCTCACACATACGCGTGTTTGATTGTCAGGGTTTTCATGTGCTGGTCCGGGTTTATGCTCGGCCGACTGGTGACTAGCACTGCCCCTGCACTGTTCAAAGATCAGACATAGCACATGGACAGAGTTAGTCCAGAGTTTAACATTCTACCTGTGTTTACAGATGCAGGTGTTTGGGCACCTCTGACCACATTATTGTGTCGGTGATACATAATTTAGGGAGGGGAGTGGTTCCACTATATAATGCAGGTTGGGGGGTGGTTTCCCTTCCCATTTGACTATTTCATTCATTTATACATACAATGAATATTATTCTGGACATCTGTTATGAAATCACTACAGGTATGCAATAGTCTAGTCAACAGCTGGGACAGTTGGTTGGTGTACTTCTGTGTATGGACATCTCTGATACTCGGGTACTCATGTCTACAGTGACAGGGACAAGGCTATGACAACTCAGGGACAATCACAGACACTTCTACCATATTAGTACTATTAACTTGGAACATGTTGACAGATTCGTAATACTACTAATTGTCTGCACTTAAATGCATCTAGTACTCTTCATTGTGGTAAGTAGTCATTCTCATTCAACACCTTTCCCCCAAAGGGCACTGGCTTTGTGAGTTTTTAAGGGTCTGGCCAGTTATTGTGCGAATGCTCTGACCATTGGTATCATTGACATTGTCATATGTACGGGTTGTGCTGTATTCCAGTGACTAGGGTTGGCACCTTTTCACATGGCCAAGATGGGACATTTTTGGAACACACCGGGTTTTACAAGCCGACACATACCCATGGTCAGTACAACGGATAGAACTTTACTTATTTGCCTACATAAAAGCCTATTGTTGTAGTGGTTTATTTGCTTATTCTGTTTCTTGCAACATTTAGGCATTGTAGATACTGCAATAATTATTTTCTGCTACTATTACATAACATATGGGACATAATTATGTCCTACAATCCCAGGACATTTTCCATTTGAAATGTCTTTTGTCAGGACACAACTGTCCAATGATGGACTATCCCTCGCAAAGAGGGACAGATGACAACCCTACTGCGGACACCAGATTGTTTGGGCCAACATATAGCCACGGTCACTTCAGGTTTAGAACAGTCATTTGTTTCCTAGCTGTAAGCCTTATACCTTTGGCACTTTTGTTGTTTGCCTGTTTCTTGTATGAGTTACATTTATTCTATCCTAATGTGACCGCTTTAGGCAACTGTTACATGCAGTATGGTGCATAGTTATTCCCTACGGTCACAAGACATTTGGCATTGTACCATTGTTGGTCAGGTCACACCTACACACACATTAATTGTGCCTCACACAGTGGATTAAGGGTATCCTGTTTACATCAGTGCCTTCATCACCCTTATACCATGTGCCACTATGCGAATGTGTGCAATATATTCTCCCGCTTATTCGTGTTGGGACACGTGCGTCACGGGCAGGTGTTTGATCCTAGGTAGTAGGTTATACATGACCATTTAGGGCTGGACAGTGTTGTGCACCTCTAATGCACATTCCAACTTGTGTCCAGATATCTACAGGACTGGACTTTGTGTTTTCCATTCTAATGTTTACACAGGTTACATATCCCATGAAGGATATCCAAAAATTGGACCGATCCACAACAAGAGAAATAACAAACATTTTTCTGGCGTTACAAAAATGTGCTGGGGGTTTTACATGCAAGGGATACATAGTGTGCAATCCTGCAACTGCCTAGGGTGACACTACCTACTACATATGCGTAGTGGTCACTATGTGTAGCTGTGGCTGCACTAAACCAGTAAGCCAAGTATGGTTGGATTTGGTGGACGTTCGGGTATGAAAGTGAGTTGTGTGATGTGGAGGGGATGCTGGGTAGTCCATTATGCATCCAGGTGTGTTGCATTTGTTCTGGCCAGTTCCATCAGGACCAGTCTTTGGGTATGTGCCGGTGACATGTCTCTACATTTGTATCACACATTTCAATATTCATATGTTTTTGGGATTGTGTTCTACAGTATGGCCTGTCTGGTTGTATTGCAGCTGTTTATACATGTGTTTGTGTTTCTTTCAGCTTCACCCGCTGCTCCCTCATACACCTCCGGTTCACCTATTCTGCATACGACACAGTATCGCCTTGGAGGATTGTACCATTACCCATCCCCCCACACACACAGATTCCTCACACCCCATACATCACTGCTTTGGTTGTTGGCCCATGACACGGCCAGAGTAACACATTGTATACCCTACATGTTTCAGGTACCTGTATGGTTGTGTGGACTACCCTGCCATGTTTGCTTTCCACATGCTTTACCTCATGCACATAGGTACACGCCCATACTTAACTTTCATTACATGGTTGGTATACCTGGGTACTACCCGTTCAACTGTGACACATCCTGCCAAGTTCAGCTTGTACCACTGATTTCCGGATTTTGGCAGCCTGTTCTACTCATTGGTAGTATGCCACCTTTTCCTATGTCCAGGATGGGATATATTCCGTACACATATCTGACTGTACTGGACAACACATCCCCACAGTCAACGGTACGGATACTGCTGTTCCTTTCAGCCTACATGTTTCCTTATTGTTGTAGCTGTTTATATGCTCCTTCTGTTTCGTTTACATGCTTATTCTATTTCCTATCACATTTGGTATGTGAAATACGGACATACCTTTTGTATGTGACTATTACATGCCTTGTGGGATATGATTCAGACATACGGTCGCTAGATATCTACATTTATCATGTATTTTGTTATGGACACATCTGCCCAGCTGTGTACCCTCCCTCACATTATGAGTCAGCTGGTGACCCTCACCATTGGGATGGACGTACCTACTGGCGGCTATCTAACATATGATGCGTTTCACTTCCACTTGGTATAGCTATCTACACTGCATTGGACTACAGCCACACGGTCTTCCATGTCATTTGTTCATGGGATAGGGACCCGTTATTCCCTACCATGCATCTATGTTTGTTTCTTCACTTTGCATTCGTAGGAACTTTCTTGCATGCTTTGCATATGTTTCTGTATCCACGGACACTGACAGACGTGATTACTATCTTGCAACTTGTTATATGCAAGCATTTTAGGTTGCATGTTGACAGCTGCCATTTCCATGCCTCTGTGCGGCACTTCGACACATCCTATGCACTCACGCTCCTTTCCTGTGCACGTGGCTGTGGTGGCAGTGTGCCTTCATTAATATGCATTTGGTGCTACTGCGCCATCTTCATGCCGCACTGTTGGTGCAAGCCTACCACCGTCCTTGCGCCGAGCTTCATGAATCCCGGGGTTTATCTAAGAATAATCATTAGTTATTTAATATTTAACAAACCATCTCTTAAAATTCATATTAAAAGTCATATATGACCAAATACTCTTGAGTCCTTCATCCAATCTATAATTCATCTTCACAGTGTTGAAAGTGTAATCAATATGTTACAAAATGTAAACAGGTGTTAGAGAATATTAAAAAATGTGTGTTAAACAAACTACCCTACCCCAGTGTATCTGAAATAGAAATAATAGACTATGTGTAAAAATACTTGAACTAAGTGGGACAAATTTATGGTAGATGTCATCTATTTAAATTTTTAAGTTTCAGTACAGATGCTATTGAGCAGGCCTCATTCAAACCAAGCCAATAGTGTGAATTCAACCTTAGTTGCCACAGCAATTCTAACACTTCTAGTAGTAGCGAGAAGGGACCCTCCCCCGAGAGTTGGTCCTAATTTAGACGATGACTCTAAATTTGAAACCAAGTCCTGGGTGGTCCTTACAATGTCTAGCAAGAGGACTCTCCTGTTTACATTTGCTGATATAGTAAGTGTGCTCATACACCCTGTCTCTAAATCTACGGTCCATCTTGCAAATGTAGTATGCTGGGCAACTGTGGCACTGTGCTAGATAGACAATCAATTCGGAAGTGCAATTATATTTCTCTTTTGTGTAATAGTGTCTACCTCTTATTGTAAATTTAATACCTGTATCTGTGTATTTGCATTGGTTATATGCTTTATATTTGTATGTCCATGGGAATTTTTTAATCCTCTAATTTTATTGTTCTCCAGCATTAATTTAAGGTTCTGTCCTTTCCTATATGTTAGGACAGGGTGGTCACCTATTTTGTCTACAAGGTCCCTGTCATTAGTTAGGAGTTCTCAGTTCTTGAACAAAATGTTCCTGATAGCTAGAAAGTCAGTGCTGAATGTGAAAGTAAAGCTTAGTTTATAATGAGCTCCTGATAGTTTAACATCTGTCAATGACATATCTCATTCTTCTATTCCAATCTGTAAGTTCAGGTTGGTGGTAGTGGAAAATCCTTTGTTACAATGGTCTATCAAGATAGGTTTAAATTTACCTTGTTGACGTTTAAGGTCGACTTCATCTATTAGTTCCTCCAATAATTCCCTAGGGTAGCCGCTTTCTATGAACATTGTTTTTAGTGTCTTACATTCATCTTCAAATTTCTCCTGTTCTGTTGTCATCCTAGCTGCTCGCACCAGTTGCCCTTTTACCGCTGATTTCTTTTGGTGGTATGGATGTGCACTGGTATAATGAAGAAAGCAGTTAGAATATGTCTTCTTCCTGAAAATGCGTGCTCGGTACTGTTGGTATGTGTAGTCTTTTGACAATTCAACATCTAAATAATTAATGGTGTCCCTATTAAGTTGGCTAGTGAATCTAAGGAAATTTGTTGAGTTGTTAAATATATCCATCAGGTTATGTGCTAATGTGGAGTCTCCCTTAATGATCATAAATATGTCATCCAAGAAGCGAGTATAATAATATAAATACTGGTTTACTTCAGTGTTGTCCAATATTTCCCTGTGTTCCCAATGGGACAACACTAAGTTTGCAAAACTCGCTCCACAGGGAGACCCCATCACTACCCCTAGTTTTTGTAGATAGAAATGGTTGTTGAACATGTTGAAATTATTTTCAAGCACTATCCCCAGTAGTTCTTCCACTAGTCTCATTTCATTGTGGTCTGCTCCCTTAGATCTAATGTGATCTATCACCCACTTGGTTCCTATTTCTTGCGGTATGACAGTATATAAATACATCAATTGTCATGGAATTATATTCTCCTTTGAAATCCAGGTTGTTGATGTTATTTAAAAATAACCAGGAATGTTTACAGATTTGTGGTTCGAGTGCTACATATTTTTTCAATATGTTGTCGACAACCTTTGCACAGGGGTACGTGATGGATTGTCTGGCATCCACTAGAGCATGCATAGGGAGATTTTCCTGGTTCTTATGAATTTTAGGGACACCAAATAGTACTGGCATTTTGGGAGAGGCCATAGTTAAATAGTTTAGTGTGTTCAGGTCTATTAAAGCGTCAATAAACAGATCATTTATAAATGTTCTTATTCTATTGTAAGCTGTATTCACCTAGTTTAAACTTACTGCTGTATATGTTTCCCCTTCTAGCACTCTATTCATGCATGTGTTATAATCCTCTACCTCCATCAGTACTAGTCCTCCCCCTTTATCTGGTTTCATCAATCATACCGGAAGATGTTGGAAATTCTTAAGGGAGTCCCTTTGTTCTTTATTTAAATTCATTAAAGTGCTGTAATTAAATTTATGTGATAGATTATTTAAAGTTCTAAAATCCATCTCACAAATTCTTTCGAAAAGTAAGAGTTGGATGAATAGGTGGATTAAATGTACTAGGGACTCATATCTGTTCTGTTACCTGATTCAAATTATTCCCCATTGAGATACACAAATTCAGTTTTCTTATATATAATTTAAAATCTATTAGAAGTCTAGCTATATCCACTTTGTGTGAGGGAACAAAGGTCAGGCCCTTAGCAATGACTTCTACAAGTAAAGGGTCTAATTGTACATCTGTAAAGTTAAAAATGTTAAAGTCCCCTTCTTTATTTGTTACTATATTACACATTTTGTTCACATTAGTGGCAACATTATCAATGTTTATATAGTAATTAGAGTCACAGTCAAAATCAGAAAAAATTGTCAGAGTTAAGACTTATCCCTTCATCGGCCTTACATTCTACTTCCTTTTCTTGTTGTTCCTTCGTGTGTTGTAAACCCTCAGTTGGTTCTGTTGTTGTTTGTTGTGGTTTTGGCATTGAGGGTTTGGAAAATTTTTGGCTACTACTATTGACATTCCCTATAGTGTTGTAATTATTCTCTTCTTCAAAGTTATTTGCCACTTCCATATTCTCCTTAAATCCTACATTCTGGTTGTTCCTTGTTTTGCTGTTTATTTCTCCTTGTGGGTAAGGTTCTACACACCTACTAGGCGTTGATGCCATCACCCTCTGGTTGTGTTCGAACCCTGCTGTTTTAGCCCTATCGAGTTCCATGTTTGGGAAGTGGGTGGGTCTGGATAAGCCACACCATCATTGTAGACCTTTCTGTCCCTCTGTAGTTTTCTGATTTTGGTTTCTCTAGCTTTCACTAACTGTTGGTTAATACTTGCGAAGATTCTAGTGTAATCAAAGTGGTATCTGTGGAAGTCTATGTCAGCCTTGATTTCAGTGTCTAACATGTTCACTTCCACAGTTAAAGTATTAATCCACTCCTGATAGTGTTTCAACATTAATTGCAATAGTTCAAGCCCCTGCTTGCTAAACAAACTGATTAATTCCTGGTAAAACAATGATCCTCTTTCCACCCCTGTGGGGTACTAAGACCCTTAGGGACCAGTTCTTCCTTGTTTCACTGTTAGAAAGAATTCATTTTGAGTTGCAGTTTATGAATTTTCAAAAGCTTGTAATCAAAATCCTTTAGTTTTTCAACTATATTTGTTGCTCCTCCAGCCGGTAGTCCCTGGATGTTGTCAGTGTTGCTGCAGTTCAACTGCGGTTGATCACTTAGCCAAGTATTTAAATCAGGGACTTCAATAAGCTCCGAGGAGCTCTCCGTATTAGGTGAATTTTGTTGCGTGGTTTGTAGACCCATGTTTTTAACCATATTATTGTTGTTCCATCCCTGGTTTCCTTCTGCGATGTTTCCTACACTGGCTCTGTTGCTAGAGCCTATGTTTTGTAGAGAGTACTTAGTACTAGTTCCCGGTCTGGTTGTTTTACCCTGAGACAGAGTCTCTACTTGGGTAGCCAGAGTCTTGAGTCTTTGATTCATGGCTTCTATAAGTAAAGTTAAGTTCCCTGCTCCCTCCTGAGGTTGTTGGATCTGTGAATTCATGGATGTACTCAAACTTCCTGTAGACATACTAATAGCTTCCAAAAAAAATGTAAACTTGAGATAAACAACAATGGAAGGCCAGTACCAAGTAAATTCAACCGATATCAATTTTATTAAAACGGTTAAGCGCTTTTCGTTAAGCGCATAGGCTAAACTTCTTCAGACAAATTCAGTTCAAACAACCCTCATTTAAATAGTCCCACCCTTAGATGCCTAATACGCCCTTCTAAAAGGTATATGACTCAAACATTTATATACTCAAAAAACAAAACAACAATCAACAATGAATAATATGATACAATAGTTAAATATAATGGTTAAATTAAGTTAAAATTAAATATATATGTTATTGTCTGCATATGCGTATAGAAGAACTTCTCATTTCATTTACTTAAAACACAGGAAAATAGTTAATTTACTATTTTGCTGTTCATCCTGGTGAAGTATATTGAAAATACAGAAAGCAGGTGACGTGGCAGCACATAAAACCTATTCATATCTAATGTATACACATTTGTTAAATACTATTACTTCTGTTTAATCATATAAGGTTCACATTAACGGTAATTTGCTTGTCCTGACTGACTTAAAAACATTCATCCTAAATTACAAACACTTTATCTAAGAATATCCATTAATTATTAAATATTTAAAAATTCATCTCTTAAAATGTGTAAAATACTTAAGTAACCGTTTGGCCATCCAGAAGTGCTAATCTGCCATTTAAACAAACACACAGATGTGGGGGGTTACATCCCCCTCACCCCCCCTTACTTAATATTCCAACTCCAAGAACGCACTACTGCGGGGGTACAGGGCAAAGTTCATGTTACGGCCAAACGATTACTTACCATGAGAGGAATGTCGGATCTCAGGTTTTCGATGTTATGCCATGTCGATGCAGTGGATTTCGATGGTGTGGCCGTTCGATGAACTAAAGGTAACCCGTATATACATATGGTTCCCCTTCACAAGATCGAATGAATGGAAGCTCGAAATGCATACGCTCGAGACCAGAATCTCAAACTTCCATTCACTCAAAATTGTGACTGGGAAGTTTAGGGTTAGAAAAAAAAAGTTCAGTTACCTTTTTGCAGGGGGCTAGGTCCCCCTACACCCTTGCAGCTGTCATCTAAGAGCTGTGTGACCGCACTATAGCGTAGGACTGGGAAATCTTCCACTTTGCACTTCTGCATATAGTGCAGAATGGGAGATTTCCCTTTTCTTCGCTGTAGTGCGATCTTGGAGTAGGAATATTTATGTAGGGGGTGGGGTGAAAAGCCCCCCTGCAAAAACATTAGAAATGTGTTTTTTTTTTTTTTGTTTTTTTGTTTTTTTTATTTCCCCTTCACATTTTCAAGTTTCTGTAAACTCGAGATTCTGGCTTCGGGGTTATGAATTTCGGGTGTATAGGAATTTGATCTTGTGAAGGGGAACTGTATATATATATATATATATATATATATATATATATATATATGTATATATATGTTATAGAAGAGTCTATTTTCCTTTGAGTGGGTATTTATACCACCACTACTAGACTTGTGGTTGAGCAGTAGATTTGGGAGGACAGAGTCTGTTGAGACTCTGTAAGTGAGGCTGAGATTGTCCCTCATTAGCCTGTATGATACTGAGAAAAGGGACAAGACTTAGAGACAGCCAGTGTAGCTTTTATGCTTTAGGCCCTTGATTTTCTTCGTGAGAAAGTATTTTGTTCAAGCTGTGTTAAGTGTTTGGACAGATATATACTGAGTATTCAGCAATTGGTCTAATAAGTGTCAAATACAGGAGTGAGCACATCCCTGGGACTAGACGACATGCCCTTACTAACAAGCTGCATAAAGAAAAAGGACTTTCTTACAATAGTGGATACATGGTGATTAATGGACAGCTTGTTGTCCATGTAGGTTCTTAGTTCCCTCACAACCAGATTGATTTTTTTTTCTAATTTTAACTGATTGGTAAGCCATGCTCATTTTTCTCACTAAGCAATATGGCTTTTATATATCTGTGTGGCTATACAACACCTATCGTCCCTGTCCAAAAATGTTAGTTTATTTTTTTTTTATTAGTAGTGTATTATAGCATGTGGCAATGGCAGATGTGATATACCTTTGTTATTTCCATGGCATAAGATGGGAACTGAATGTACAGTGAACAGCAGAGCATCAATCTCTCCCATAAATTATATGAACATCCATACAAATGTGCACAATGAACTAAAACCCTTAATCCATTGTAATAAGCAATTAATCTACTCTCTGTTAAGAAAACACAACAAATGAGGGTATTAGGAATAGTATTGTGAAGACACACTTCATACAACTATGAAGGATCTTGAACTTGATGGCTACATGACAGTTTGTACATAAAGAACTTCAGTGAAAAAAGTCTTAGAATTTTCAAACTGAAAATGCATTGAGGTGTAGCAAGTGGGTCATTCTTTTACTTTTAAAATAAATACAGACATCATTAGAAAACAACTACATTTAGTCCAGATTGATTATTTACATGATTGCTGTCTGACCAGCAGAAAAAAACGTGGTCTAAAAATTGTCATGCTTTATAGATAGTGAAAATGATCAAACAATAAAATATGTCATGTCTGCTACCTGCCATTGATAGCATTATAATTTTCTTTACAGAAGGTGCAGAAATGAATGGAAAAGATTTATAGTGTGGACAAAGCATTAAAGTTCACAATAATTAAACAGAGTAGGAAGAGATCACCACTTTGATGCATACTACCTTACTATTAGATGTACTTACTGCTACATAACGGTTAAATGGAATATCATGTACAAAGAAGACGCCTTGCACATTAAAATCCTGACAAGATCTACAAACCACAAAATGAAGAAAACAACATTATTGCTCATATACAGTAGTACTGCTATCAGTGATATTAGTGGTACAGTTTTTCCTCACATATTAATGTTACATATGCAACAAAAATCTTACAAACACAGACAATTTGCAATTTTATTAAAACAAAGAAAGATAAGAAGTTGTCATTTCTGCAAAAAAAGCTACTTTAATATGGCTAGCAGATTTAATAAGATGACACATTCAGACTGTGCAACCCAGTTTCAGGAAATTATTTCTCTTTGTTATCGACATGATAGATATGTCTAAATAATATTAGAAAGTTTCTCATGCCGACTGAAAGCTTAAAAGAGACGAGCACTGGAAATTGAACTGCCAGTTTCATGAAAACTTATAAGTTTGAGGATGTGAATGATTTGTGTGACCTGAAATGTTGTCATGTAGATTGTTATAAACACACTAAAGTGGCAATATTCATTTTTACTAAATGGAAATTCCAGATAGTGACCTACTGAGAAGTGATGATACAAATAAGTATTAGATAAACATGAATGGCTGCAGGTTCTATTCTTTTTCTAGTGTATATTTTAGCCTGAAACCCAAAAAAAACAAAAGTAACAGAAATGTTTTTTTTTTACCTGGTCTCTGAAATAACATAAAAATAAATGAAAATATGGACCAATTTATTTAGTACTGGATCACTTGTATTATGGAAAAAAAATATCGCACAGACCTTAGGAGTGGAAAAAAGATAATACAGAGCTTTAACCCTAATGAAGTCATTCAAATACAAATAATTTTATTTTTTTATGAAATGCAGAACCCAAGGCTGAATTAAGTACCCATCATAGCTAGTGGATCAGGATGATTATAAAGAGCAAAAGTAGATAGAACAGCCCTAGAAATTATTTACCTGAATTATTTTTGACTATCATTTTGACTCTGCACTATCTGCTAATATCCAGTTCTTCATCTTACTGATCTTTCTGATAGAAATCATAGACGCTATAGATGCAAATTGATCAGAACTTTTTCTACATGCCTAATAGCCTCTCTCCTAAGCAGGTACTTAGGCTGCAGTGTACAGTGAGACAGTGCTGGTCATTATTTACCATGCATACCACCATGTGCACTCATATTCTCTACTGTGCTTTCTATGGCCTGGGCATTGGTAAGATGGAGATGCTTCATGTTCTCCAACAAGTGGAAATTACTGTAATAGCTCCCTTGATACCACCTCACAAGTTGGGTAAAATGACATCAGACAGTTACTCTTATCACTAATGACATCACCATGAGAGCCAAGTTCCTCTAATGCATTGGTTTTCAAAATCTTTTGCAGCAAGCCTTTCTCAAATAACATCCTGCCTTAGATAACAAAAGGAGCCTGCACATAAAAAACGCACACACGAACACGCGCACACGCACGCGCGTGCACACACACACACACACACACACACGCACACACACACACACACAC